>NW_026942310.1:0-5998 GCF_024139115.2 Armigeres subalbatus
CCATGCATGTAATGATTATTATTTGTATTTTAGTTTGTGTGTCTTTAGTACAACGATATTTTACTCTTCTCTTCTTAAGTCTCAGCATTAACCCTCGGTATCGTTTCGTTTGAATTTTCTACAGCAACCACTTCCAATAACCGTTATCAATGCTGAAGGTTTACGGCTACAAACTGAGGATTAGAACTAAACTTATTGTTGCATTAATTTGACTTCAAGGCGATGCACTTATAGGTTTGGTTGATTCACCGAAACCCATTGCGAAACTGTTAGAAAATTATCAATAGTAAATAATTATCAATATATTTTATTTAATACATTGGATATGAAGAATTGACTCTTCCTTGATCGAATGGTCCAAGAAAATAGAGAATCCATCGAGAAACGGCTGAGATATTAACGTTCAAGTCTATCATATTTTCGTGATGTTTTTCAATTTTTCGCAATCGTAAAATGTACCCCAATATAGAAAATACAGACGTGGCCTCAAATCAAACCTGTTTTTCTCCTAATCTATGATAAAAAGCTTGGAAATTAATGTTTTAATTGGTTTATTTCTTGAGAATAACGTGCTACGCAATTCAAGCTGTACAGAAATAACCTAAAAGTAGGCAATTTATCGGTGAAACGTTGGGCGGAACAACACATGCAGTTGGTAACAGGACTAATTTCCATGGCGTATTTCCAGTGAGACTTCGATTTTGGGCGTAGCGCATCTAATTTTCATTTTTGAAGCTAATATACACTTAGCTGCATATTTTGGCATAGCACATCAAAGAGAAAGGTAGTTTCCATCTATAATATGCATAAAGTTCAATTTTTATTGAATATTCACTAAATAGGAATTGATTTACAAGCTCGAAACTTGGAGAGCAATTTTCTCGGTTTCATGTTAATGGAATTCCGCCCTTTTCAAATGTTGGTCTAGAAATACTCACGCTCCTCTAATGTGGACGTGTACAATACACATGTGGAAGTATTGGCTTGATAAATGGATTGCGAGTGATTTGACTATGCGTCCAATTTGGGAATCTCGAGCTCGTTCAGTAGCCGCTAGGTTGCGAAGGCCGACGGAGGTCCTTCGTAGCTTAGTTGGTTAAAGCACCAGTCTAGCGTACTGTAGGGTCATGGGTTCGAGTCCCATCGAAGGGAAAGTGGTTACCTCCAATACATTTTTCAAATCAATATCTTCCACATAACGTACATATTCACATATGAGTTTTCATAACATTGTAAATTAACGTCCAAGTCGGGTGGTTTAATCCCCGGAAATAGGCAATTACCTTTGATTGAACTGAATATGAACTTGTCAATTGCAACAACAGATACTTCACTGATGGTTCTCGCGTTAACGGATCCACTGGCTTCGGTGTTTTCAATGTGACTTCAACCACCTTCCGAAAATTTCAGGAACCATGTTCGGTACGACTTAGTCGAGTCAAGTACGAGACACAGAAGACGGCCTTACTGTTGAGGTCGAAATACGTATCTGTCAAGGTACAATTAAGTGGTGGAATTAAATGGGATTGTACTAACTCGTCTTATGACAAGTTCATTTTTCATTAGATTTGTTTGGATAAAAAGCACTTTTCTAGTCTAAGGAGCATTTTCTCAAGTTAAAGTACATTATTGGTTGAAGGAGCATTTCTTCATTTTAAGGAGCACTTGTTTTAGTTTAAGGAGCATTTGCACAAGTTAAGGAGCATTTTATACATTTTAAGGAGCATTTTTCTTACTTTTTGAAGCATTTTTCTGTTAAATAGGGTTACCATCGAAACAATCAGCTTCAAACTCCAGGGGCTATACAATGGTGGATAAGATTCCAATTTATGATAGCCAATTTTAAGTTACGTTTTGAACTATTTTACAATAATTCTCATATCATTATACTGCGCAATTATCATTAATAACATAGCAAATCTTTGTTTTTTTAAGGAGCATTTTCAATTGTCTACGGTACATTTTTTTCGTTTCTAAGGTACGCTTTTCAAATGTTTACGGAGCATTTTATATATTTCAAGGTTATTTTGGTCTATAGTTTAAGGAAAAATGATAAGTTTTTTTAAGGAGCATTTTTCATTTTTTTAAGGACAATTTCATCTGTTTGAATGGACAATTATTGGGCTGCCTGTGTTCTGGTCGAAAGATCATTCAAGATTACCTTTGTTTGGGTCCCATCTCACTGCGCAATCTACGGCAATGAGAAGGCGGACTCGCGTGCAAAGGTGGGCGCACAGGAAGGTGAGGTTTATGATACACAACTCTCGAACAACGAGTTTTTCCCATTAGTCCGTCAGAGTACTCTTCAGAGTTGGCAAAGGAATTGGACACACAACGAACTTGGACGGTGGCTATTTTCTATAGTTCCTAAAGTTTCTGCGCGAGCGTGGTTCAGAGGTGAGGACTTAAGTCGAGGCTTCATTCGCGTGATGTCGAGACTTATGTCCAATCACTATTCACTAAACGCACATCTGTACAGAATATACCTTGTCGATAGCAACTTATGTAGTACCGGAGCCGATTATGCTGACATCGATCACGTAGTTTGGTATCGCTCAGAAGATGACGCCTCCAGAGAGCGACTATTGGATACCCTTGTGACCCAAGGAAAACAACAAAGTTCGAGGTGTTTTAGGAGATCGTGATGTAGTCCAAATGCAGGCCATTTATGGGTTTCTTTGTTCTTCTGACATCAAAATCTAATACTTCGTTTTTTTTTCTTCAAAGTTTTTTTTAAGTCTCTGCCTGTCTGTTCCGTAGAGCTCCGTAGCTCTGGACATCCGGAAGATGCTCCCAGTCGAACCATTCCTCGAGCACGACGACACACCACATCGTCACTGACGCCAAATAACCGGATGAGCAGCTGACATTATTTGATTATGATGATTCCCTGATTTCCGAATCCTAATCCCCTTCCATCCCTGAACATTGTAAACCTAACCTCGAGTCACCACGAGTACGTTGGCTTCTTCCCCTCTCTTTCATTTCATTTATTTAGTTAACATCTAAACAGATAACACTGAATCAACAATTTGACGCCACAATGCACGGTTCGAGGCCGCATCTCTCCATCCTCGGATACGCCCCACGCTCGCCAAGTCGTTCTGCACCTGGTCTGCCCATCTCGCTCGCTGCGCTCCACGCCGTCTCGTACCTGCCGGATCGGAAGCGAACACCATCTTTGCAGGGTTGCTGTCGGGCATTCTTGCAACATGTCCTGCCCATCGTACCCTTCCGGCTTTAGCTACCTTCTGGATACTGGGTTCGCCGTAGAGTTGGGCGAGCTCATGGTTCATTCTTCGCCGCCACACACCGTCTTCTTGCACACCGCCAAAGATGGTCCTAAGCACCCGTCTCTCGAATACTCCGAGTGCGTGCAAGTCCTTCTCTTATTAACTTCATAATAAAATGATATTGATTGTACATATCCTAAAAACCACGGCTCCGCAAAGTGTTATACACGCCTGAGCCTACCAAATAAACGAAATTGAAAAAAAAACAATTATCATTGATTTATACCCATGCAATGCATGCTTTCTATGAAAGGTTTTTCAGATGCTGTTCAAAATTATCCCAAATGCCCTTTCATGTCGAATGACCTTAAGCCAAAAAGTGTTATGCTCATGGCCTGCTTCAGTCAGGGATATGTCATTTTCATAGAAATGTCATATTCTGGAATATGTGTATCGGGAAGTATTGCTGTACTTCCCGCCGTTGTCCAGAAAGGACATGATTACGTCCGTTACGTCTGTAATCATCTCCATTTTCTGGCCTCCACTCTCCTTGTGACTGATCATCACATCTTGATCTCAATGGGCGGCTCCTCCGACCTGCCACGCTCTTCTGTATCGCCTGCCCCTGGCGATCGGTGTGGCGACCTGTTAGGGCCACTTCGTCTCGCGGAGGGATCCACCCTCTCGTCAGAAGCTTCTCCCTCTCCACTCAAATTGGTTTTGTTTTGGTTTGGTCGACATTTTGGTCCCACGAGTCGCGCGAGAAAATAGGTCCGCCACGTCAGAGCTCCGCAATAACGTGGTAAGGGAACGCTATACTGTGGGGGTGCCCAGGTACCCCACAGGCTCTGTTAGCGGCCTGCTATTTATTTCACCCCTCAGATCATGCATCCCCTTGGCACGGGTCGCTTGATACCGTAGGATTAGGGGACGTCATATTATTAGCTGCACTGAAGTGCTCCTGATAATATGACCAGATTTACACCGCTACACACTGCTCAAAAGTATCTATATCCCCAATGTAGCGGAACTAACTTTCCTTACATGTATCGCTTATTGTATTCATGTCGTACTCACCACAACCACGTTTGCACTTTCTATAGCCACAGTAAGACAACGCCGCCAACGCATACAGTTTATTGGAATGTTTAGTGTCAACGTCCCTGTCCTGTACCACTTCGTGATCAAGCTCTTTAAATCTTATGTGCGCACCACAAGCACGCAAACGTAACAAAGCATCTAACCCACCTTCAACTCAATGGGTGTTACGACAAGGAATGACAGGGGAACCAATGCGTTGTGGCGATGTACATATTCCCGAAGAGCATGACCCAAGTTTCTACTATCTATCATGGAAGATGATAGTAGCTTTATGATCCCCTGGTTCTACTTTTCAACCTATTGGATTGAGGATTTAGAGGTATGTCCTTTTTTATCTAACGACGTTTAACTCGACGTTTAACGCGACAGTGCTCTGAAATGGAGGTTCTTTGAGAACTGAAACACCTTGCAACATTTGTGATCTTTACATCAGAAGACTTCATTTCGGTGTATATAAAACTTATCAAGATAAAATTAACCAAGGCTTAGTGGCTGGAATTAACCGGAGCGATGAATGGGGTGAAACGAGAATAATTACAAGTAAATGTAAGGAACATTAAAATTGTAAGAAACATCTATTCAACAAAACAAATCCGGAAGTTTGATTATGACACCTTTATCCATCTGATAAACAGTGGAATAACCAGACGGGGCTTACTGTTAGTGATAGTGACCTCGGAATGGACACGAAATACCAGGCATTCTGAAATGGGTAACTGGAGCTACATTAGAGCTAACACTTTCTAACTCCCGGATTAATTCTGACTGTTTCAACAGACAACTTTCTTCCATATCATCCCTGCCAGACATTGCAGACCACGCGATCCACATTTGATGCGTAGCATTGAACGCACGATTAAGTTGAGTTAGTTAGTAAGATAGTGACACATACTATTGCTCATCAACCGATCAACAGTTCACTTCGGACCTGCTCGAACCATCTACCACTGTAGCGTAGAAACGTAGATACGGCAGAGCAGATAGTAATAAATAAACCTCGATTGCGAACACTTCATAAAACGGTAGTTACCTTCAATCGAAATGAATGTTTTTGTTACGTAGCCCGCGAGTGTTTTCATTCGATTATTCCGCCCATCAGTACCCGTTTAGTTATGTACGCAACATTCATCTAGGAAGAGCTATAGCCCATCAAGCTCTGCTTTGGAAGAAGGTAACCGGCTGTTCCACACTTATCGTCAGGTCCAGCAAATTTCTTGCAGCAGCACGTCAATGTTTTGGGTTTGTAATTCGTCGTAGATTATCCTACCTTAACCTACCTTAAATCGTTGCCGATTGTAGCAAGTCGTGTCATCTCGGATATTATACAAAATTATTCCTTTTAGTGGCGACTTTTTGAGTCTGCGCAAAGCTCCTGACCCACCGCGAGGCCGTTATATCAGCTCTGTTTAGAGTCGCATCCAACACCAGGACCTGTGATAGTGCAGCAAATAATCGGTTTGGTGCACTGTCAACCCTCATAATATCGTTGGAAAGCGCCATAACTCACAGCAGCCAGCGAAGAGGTCACCATGCCCCTGGATATAATTCCTGCTGACCCCGACACGTAGATACTTTCAACGAAGAACTCGGTTTTTCTGCTTCTCAATCATCAATAAGCCAAAAACCTCTACTCAGTTCTGAATCGCTTCTAACGTGGAGGAGCA
>NW_026942311.1:0-37999 GCF_024139115.2 Armigeres subalbatus
GTGCAGACAACTCCCGTCGACACACTGAAACTTTGAATGGAAAAATCGGACTCGGATTCATTCGCAAGGCTGTCTTCGGAATCACTGGCCGAGCGCATGGAATCATCATAGGCGTCGCTTTTGTCACTGTCGTCGCCAAAGTCCGAGCCGTAATGATACTCCGACTCGTGGTAGGTATAACCTGCGAAGGTTGTAAATATCAGAATATCTCCACATTTTTGGTCTTAGCAACTACATATTATCAACGAGATCAACGAGATATAAGATGTTCTTTCATTTATTTAATAAGTAGATTAATTAAACACAGGAGGACATTAAAATATGTAGTGATAGAAACGAAACGTTTAAGTAATGAAGGCAAAAAATAGAACTTACTTTTTCGACTGTTTCCACCTCGCCCTCGTCCACTCGCAGATCGTCGTCCCTTTGTGGCCTTTGCCGAGCGTGGTGCCTTGGCCGGAGCCGATCGTCTTGATGTGGAAGGGCGGCTCTCCTCGCTGCCCTGCGGTGACGACGCACGAGATGCCGACGGGGTGCTGAAACGTGAATCCCCGTTGCCACCGTCTTTGCAGAGATATTTCGGTTTCTTCAGTAGATGGTACTGGAAGTTGCTCTTCGGCCGCTCCATGGCGGCTGACTGTGACTTTGGTGGGCGACCGCGCCTCTTACCACCAGAGGAGCCCTGCCCGGCTGCGGCGGCTGCCGCCGCAGACTTCCGGCTGCTCATTTGGAAGCCGTGATGAACTGTAGTCTTATAGAGGTTGGGTCTGGTATTTGAACCAGCTCAATACTAACGTTTCTGGTAACGTTACTTCCAAAATGGAGTCGCTTAGTGTGCTCTTTGGTACTTTCTAGTTTACTTGGTAGAATCTGCTGAAAAGAAATAAAATAATGACAGTATTAGAATAAGCAACTTGATATGAACTGAATTTATCAAATGAACTACTTGAAAAAAACATCAATTTAAGACTTAACAGAATTATTCCTACTGAAGTATGTCATATAGAACCGATTCCGTTCACCTGGTTATCGAAATTCCGGATTTACTAAGCCAGATGGCCAGAAAGCCTAAGATCAGATAATTTGAATAAATCACATGTAAATATTTTGTATCCTGAGTAATGAATCCTTAGACGATCCTTACGATTTATCAACGTTGAAGTGCCATCTGAGGATTTGTTCTCGGAACGATCATTCAGGAAAGTTTCCCGTGGATCCTAAGGGGCTGTCCATATACCACGTGGTATATGGACAGCCCCTAAGGCGGTCGCAAACTCATTCAGAAGAAATTAATATAGGCTTCAAAATTCTTTGAACTGTTTTAGAACCATTATTTGATAAGAAATCATCGGCCATATGATGTTTTGACGTCGGAACGGTCGTCCCACGAGCTGATTATTGTGGGGCGAAAGGGACCACAAATTGTTTCAGAAGGATTCCTGACAATATGAGTGTCTAATGACCGAAAGTCATTCGGGCGAAATTTATTTGACCCAAGGCCATTAGGCCGCAACTTGTTTGGTCGAACAAACCATTAAGCCGAATCCCATCTGGCCGAAAATGTTATTTGGCCGAACGGGTCATGCAACCCAACATTTGGTTTGGCCGAATAGATCATATGACTAAAAATATTTGTTAGCCCTAAGTGTCGTTTACTAAACAAAGTCATATGCACGAATACCGAGAATCGCCAAAGTGCGAGACGTCTCGCACTTATCGCATCTCATTGCTCATATTCTATTTCTTACTTCTAGCTTCGCATTCTCACTTTTTTTTGTGATAAGTGAGAAGTTTTTCAATCGGGTTGGATCTCGATTCCCCACATGTTCGTCCCAACCTCAGCCAGGTTTGCTCTGAGTAATTATTAATGAAGTTTAGATTTATCATTTTTGTTTTTTTTTTTGCGTCAATTAGTCATTAGTCACGTTTTTATCGTGCATTCGGCATGAAATTTGTACAGAAAATAAAATTAATGAAATTGTAAAGCTGACAATTCGATTACTGAGATTAACACCATCATAGTGACTTAACACTTATTGTCGGGGTTGGACCTGCCCTGATTTAAAAGCAAAAATGATATAACTCTAAGAAGTAAGAAAAAAGAAGCGAATACTGAGAAATAAGACGTATTACATCACTTCTGATTTCTTACAGTGAGAAATGAGAAGTAACAAAGAAGTGCAAAGTGAATCATCACTAAGGTGGCTCAAATTAGTATGGGAAAAACTTTGTTCAATTTTTTTGATGGGCCGCCCTCTTATTTGGTTCTATTTGATTCCCTGATGCTCTGGATAAAATTTCAGCCAAATCGGTCAACGTTTGGGCGGTGCTAAACTCCTTGGAAGTTTATATGGAAAAATGTATGCAGAAACATCCAAAAACAGTAAATTGCAGCTGGACTACACAACTTACGATGAAGAACTATGACACTCATTCAGATCTTGAATAATTTAATACAGAATGTTATGCAGAAAACCGCGTGAGGATTAGAGTTTGCCCGGCTAAGTTATTAGCATTTCTCTCACTTTCACACACACAATGTCGTTTGTTTGGTTTGCATCTGCCATCGATCGACCAACACATTCGAGCATTATTTAATCGAAGCTACGCCCTCCATCATCAAAAAATGAGACTTCAACATCCGATGCAATATTTTTCAGTACTATATGTATAACAATTGTGCTTTTCCTATTTCATTCATTCAGTTTATAACATTCAATCGATCAATACACTAGTCAGTTAAGAAGTGAAACCGTGCCTTTTTTCTTGCCGTGGAGCTCTCCTCAAACAGCCTTTCTCAAGGCTAGAGGTTAATGGATTAATTTTCTATTTGTTGAGCTATTGCCTGCTGTTGTTCCCGCTGGCATAGCATTGGCATTAGCACATTAGTATTTTAGCATTGTTACGGTGTAATTCGTAGATTGGACACTCATGTTTTACTTTTGAGATCCTTATCTAGAATGCAATCAGAAATCAAGAAAAGGAGTGGTCCTTGATTCCAGTCTTAAACAAAAATAACAAAAGCATGGGGATTACTACTCCTGGCCACGCCCTTCTTCGCCGTAACTAGGGAGAGGAAGGAAGTGTTGATGTAGTACTTACTTAACGAGAGGCCACCGACTTAGCGACACCCTCATAGGTACCACGGAGTTGGATGATGAGGAAGGTATTCGTTGGTCCATCCGAAAGCTAGCAATGTGGCCATGATAAATCATAGGTATTTAGTCACACCACAAAAATGTATGTACCCGGCGTCACGGAAACAGGTAATGTGTTACAAGTTTATAATTTCAGCAATGATTTGAAGCAATTCCTATAGCATTGTAGTAATAATGTTTAATATGAGCTCGAAATTTTTCGTGAAACTGCAAAACAATGGTATTGAATCATCTAGGGGGAATGGCGGCTTTGGCTGGTTTTGTTCTATTATTGGCAGGGTTTTTTTTTATGACTGATTATGCTCAAATTTGGCCTAAACATTCTTTGCGTATCAAAAAATATTGTGGCTAAATTTCATAAAATTTGGTCAACAAAAACCCCCCTGACAATAATACAAAAACCTGCCAAAGCCGTCTTTTCCCCTAATTGATTCAAAGACAGATAATTATTTGAACTCACAAAGCTTATGAATCTTTAATAATTAGAAAAACATAAAGAAAGTAAAATAATGAAGAAAAATTTTAAATACCATTTTTCCATTAACAAGTAAATTTTTCCAATAACAGTTTAGGAGTTAAAAGTAGGTGAAAAAGTTGACAATGTACTAAGCGTCTCCATGCACGCCCCATACCAGAATGGTGATTCGCCGACGCGAATCTGCCAGCTGAAAGGCGTTTTGCCTAAAGTTTTCCGGCAGTCAAATATCACCACTTTTTTGAAATGTGAATATCATCAATTAATTGAGATTTTGAGATAAACCTTTAAGACAGCATCGGCTAGCTATATTGTTTAAATGTTGTATGAGGTAAAAATCTCGAGCAACATATGATGACGGCCGAAAAGCCAACAATGCAGAACCGGGAAAAATTAGGTTCAAGTTTTCTATGACTAATTCAATTCAATTGTTGAAGTAGAAACTTATTCCATTGCCAAAAACATGCTATACGTAAAAAGTTATATTATAACAGCAAATTTAGATTAATTGAAACACTATTCAAAATCTACAAAATTTCAGCTAAAACAAAAATCGCACCAGTAGGTCGTTGAACTGGCGGTTCTACAATGCGTCGTTTACTCGCATTACCTGCGGCCGTCTGGCTTTTAAGCCGTTCGGACAAATCTAGTAATATCATTGGGTTTGTTTAGATTTGTTAGCCAGAGCAGTTCTACTATGCGAAATATTAATAACCTAGTAAGAATGTATGCATTTTAAAATAACTTAAAGCCAGATTTTCAAATAAACAATAAAAAGTGACCGGCCAAAAAACCAAAACAAAACGCTCAGCATGGTAGTTGAAGGTGCCAAACAAATGACTTAAAAACAACTATGGTGCAAATGGTTCATGAGACGTTCACTCAAAATAGCAATAAAAGTGTTGTTTATGGAATATCAATAAAGGAGCGCGATGCGCGGAATTAGGGCAGGTCACGGTATAGGAACATCTGCATCGAAGAATTTCGATAACGAAGTATTTGATTAAAAAATTGTTTATAGATTATATTGTTTATATAACTGATTGGGGATAATGTTCCCAATAACCATCAGTATTCACTATGGATTTTTCTTATTTTCTTAAATTAATAATAATCAAATCCAGATTAGCCCAAAGTTTTTTTTCCTTAATCCTTCTGCTTGATGGCGACTCAGAGTTGTATTGCTCTGTATGTCTGTATAGCTGTGCCTATAAACCCACAGACCCACTATAAGTTAAATTTTGTATTCAAAATGTAATGCTTTTCCTGCTTCCTTTTCTCTATGATGTACTTAACCGTGACATGCCCTATTACCGTGGGGTTAAGGACGTGTCCACAATAAATTCGCTAAATAAAATTCAATTTGTACCAATCACCCTTGAAAACTATGTCACTTTAATCAATATTAAATACATTTGAAGGGAAAAATATGTTTTGTACTTCAACTCATAAAAAAATGAAGAAAATAGTATTCGACATTTGACTTATGAATATGCCTAATACCGCGTACATTCCGAAGAAGACTCCAAATATCGCGCAGAAAATTGCCTAATACCGTGCCCTATCAAACAAGCTCAAATGATGAGCTTAAGAGCACATTTACAATAAAATGCGTAAATAATTGAATCATTTACAAATTTCAATTAAATTATTAGGTCATACATACTAAAAAAACGTCATAAAAATTTACTATTTTACACAGATACCTACTGGGAAAAGAATCATTTCCTTGGGAAGTTAGTAATTTCTCAATATTGACGATTTAAAAGCGTTTATTAATTTTTCAAATAATTTACTTCACATTTCAGGGCTGGTAGCGATGAATACCGTTCAAAATAGTGATTTTAGTGACTAACGATGACGAAACAGTGACCAAATAGTGACTTTCAACTGCAGAAAAAGTGACCAAATAGTGACTTTTGCATGAAGTTTTGAACCGGGTATGGAGCTATAATTCGTAGATTGCTAGTATTTTATTTTCATAATTCCTATCTAGAATGCTATCAGGAATCATAAAAAGGCATAAGCAACAAAATCATGAGGATTACTCAGAGGCGTCGCGTCCGCATGTGCAACCTGTGCACTGCACAGCTGGCAATTTTATCTCCAACATTTGAACTCTCGATAGATCTCTTGTCTTTAGAATCCAAACATATATTTGAATTATGTGCCTTTGGTGGATGCTTTATGCAAATTTGACAATTAGATAACTACATTAACGGAAAATATGCATGGATTTTTATAGGCGGCATGTGATGTGAGGCAACCAAATACTGCGATGGGGGCGCGTTATATTTTTCTCTACGACCCACCCACCGACACCACATGTTGTTTCAACACGGAACTTTCAACCGTAAACGCTTTGCCATGCATCATACACGTATTATTTCATATGTGTGAATCATCTGCTCTAACCGCAATCGGCGATGTATAGGTAATCAAAGCGTTCTTCGCTTGCAGTGCACCGTTTGGAGCCTATCGAGAACCGGTTCAAACTAGCAACCCTATAACCAGAGACCGGCGGAGTGAAAAACTGTCGAAATGGCAACGTATGAAAATGCATGATATCGTGAAAATAATACTGGCAGCACTTGAACTTTTTGCTTGCTTCTTATGGATGCAAAAAGTAAACAAGTCGAAATGGAACCGCTTTTGAAGGTTCGATTGGAAACAAGATGGCGTCTTCGCCGATCTCTTATTCTAGTATTTCTAGTTCAAACAGCGCATGCGCGACTCGGTGAAGAGAGCGCGATCGGAACAAAATCGAAAGAGAAGAGTAAAGCGCGCGCATTTCTGCTCCATCAAAGCGTTCCATGACGAAAGTTCCGCTTTGAATAAACACCGCGAAGCAAAAGCGCTTTCGATAGATAGGTAGGGTAAATGATCCAATAGTTAAGGAACTAAGCGCGTTCCAACACTATTCATATCCCCAGAAAAATACCAAATCTTATTCCACTTACCTTTGATATGTATCCGAAGGCTCTACGCTTCTATTTCTATAAGAAAATGCTTCCGTTTGAAAAGTTGCGATATTTTTTAATCTTTGTTCCTATAGTTGCGAATCCCATTATTTTCTTACGGGACTCGCAACTATAGGAACACTACCGCAACTATTGGTGCACAGACGAAAAAATATTAAGGTATTTTGATGATATTTACCAATTTAAAAGAGCTAGTCAAGATGTTTTGGTTCCGTTCGGGTACTGACTAATTAACTAATTGATTGACAATGTGGGTTGCTGCGTTTGATTTGTGATTTTTTTGTATACCATACTACCGCAACTATAGGAACACCCACGACTAACGGAACTTTTACCCTATTTGATATTAAATAGGATGGCCCTTTTACATATCCACTAATCCTGGCGACAATGTACTGCCTGAACTAGCGCGACATAAGCTCAACGTAAACAGAAATTGTCATCTGCTAATAAGCTTTGGCAATAAAGTCTATTCACAAATACGTTAATTACATTCGACATTGAAATATCCGACAATACTAACATAATGTAAACAGACATTTCATCTTCTGATAAAAATCTTTATCGTCGCAGAATTAACGAATATGAAAAGGGTCAACATTTTCAAAAAAAAATATTTCTGAAGGTTTTTTTTCTACAAATCCAATATATTAAGTTAGGGAGCTATCAGTATAGCATGTGGACAACTTAGGTGGTAGAGGGGGTACGACAAATGTCATTGGTCCACACAAATTTATGAAAAAATGTGCTAGTAAATGTCCATGCTGATGGACGGAAAACTGTTCGACATCTGTCCAGTCCAGAATATTGATCGCGGAAATAAATTGTAAATAGAATTATTAATTGAAATGAGTTAAAGCTATAAACTTCATTGTACTCTTTATTGTACAGACTTTGTTTTTCTGATATGACATGTTAATTACAAAATATTATTAGTAACTTTACATGATTAATACCGTGACCTGCCCTAATTCCGCGCATCGCCTAATACCGTTGTTTTCATAAAAAATCAGAACCTGGATATCATGGACATCACATTATTTGGTGAAATGTTCATACATAATATGTTTGAACATTTCACCAAATAATACGATGTCCATGATAGCCAGGTTCTGATTTTTGATGAAAACCACGGTATTAGGCGATGCGCGGAATTAGGGCAGGTCACGGTATACATATTCCAATTTCCTTTTTTCTATTTAAAACTTTGTCTCATTTTACGAAATAACTCAAATTAGAATTGAAAGTGCCAGCTCAATAATTTCCGAATAGATATATGTCTTATTTGTCACATTGGTAACGACCCGCATAATAAAAAACAACATGTTATATGGTCAGAATCATTATTACGATGTAAGATATAGCTTCACAGTTTACGTTGCGGTTATCGAATACTTTTCGATCGATTCAACCATAACTACTCGACATCATCACTAAATGTCAACATATAACATGCTGTCTCTAAAATGTTCTTTATTTCCTGCATTATATGTCAACATTTTATCATACTGTTGAGCGAAAATTTTGCACGCGAAAACAGACGATTTTTTATGGTGACATAACTTAACAACCCATTCAACATATTGTTATTTGTCAAATAACCGTACCACAAACTGTTAAAACTTTATATGAGATTGTTCATTTACAGTTGTCAACAATAAAGGATACTGTTGTCGACCGCACGGGAAAATATCCATGTACAGTTTGTAATTATGCGGGGATTCTGATGATAGTAATTTTTAATTTGACGATTATCACTTTTAAGCTTAATTCAGAAAATGAGAAGTAGAACCAGTTAGATGCATCAAAATAAGCATACATATTAAGAAACGTGCTGAAAAATTAATCGTTTATCATTGCAGGTGCTTTTTATGTGTTTTTGTCGAAATATTAAAATAGTGCACAGGTTGCAGAATTGATCACGCGACGCCTCTGGGATTACTGCTACTGGATACGCCCATCCACATCATAGAGGGAGAGGATGAAAGCAAGAGTAGCAACTCTCATAAGTACCACGAAGTTGAGGATGGTATTCCTTGGATCAGTCAGGAGCTAGCAACCAAAGTATCCATAAGCACTATATTACGCCAAATAGCCATATGGGGCCACTATACGACTGTTCAAAATTAGCATTAAGGTAGCACTATATGGCTGATTTGGCGAAATATAGTGCTTATTGGTTACTTGGGAATGTGTCCATGATACCGTCGTGACAAATCAGAGGCTACTTTGGACATTTTAAAACAAGAATTATAACGAAAATTACTATAAAATTGTCATTATCACCAATCGGGTGACTTGTTGATAGTTGGATGGCAACTTTCTGTTTCAAATTTGGTATTTTTCCGTTTAATTTTTTCAAAAAATCAAAAATCCAAAGTAGCCCCCGGAATCAAAAGAAGCACGTCGGTACCTCATATTAAGTAACAAGAAGGTATCTACCCGGCGTCACGGAAACGGTAATGAGCTACAAATTGTGTCGCAAAATTATGTTGATAATTTCAATTACATTTGTTGTTTAATATGAGCTCGAAATTTTCTGTATAACAGCCAAAGAATGATATGAAATGATCTATTTGATCCCTAGACGGTGAATTATTTGGACTTACAAAGCTTATAAATCTTTGGGAGGATCATTTGTTTGAGAATTATAAAATATTTGAAATAATGAAGAAATTTAAAAAATACGATTTTACCCGTTATTAAACAATGGTTTAATAATAAAGTTTTCGAGAATTTGAGCTCGACGTGGTATTCTGAGGAAAAGTTTGCAATTCAAATAAAATAATGGTTTCTTATTGGAAATCCAGAAATTCTAATAAACTTCAATATCTAAACGGCAGACTTAAGTATTAAAGTTAATTGAAAATTGATGGTCAAATAATCTCGAGTTAAAAAAATCTTTTAAATCCAATTTTTAATTTTTTTGTTTTATTTCAGATTAAAAAAATCCTATCAATTCATACACCTCCACACTAGTTTTTTGGGTATCTATTCTTAATTGTTAATAAACGGAATCTTTTTATAAAAATGAAATATTTTGAAATAATTTCAATCGAAAAGTTTTGAATCCAATTGCTTGTGCTAGAATTACTTCTGACATAACTGGCTCTACATTTTTTTTATTGAGACTTCATCTCGAAGGGTCGCAAGGCTGTTTTAACAATCATAAACGGATTTAACAACCATCATCGACGCCCTTATCGCTCATTATTCTCCCTGACGTTGAGAAACATCAAAAATATTCTTTGTCATGTGATGAAACTGAGGCTGTTCACTGTCTTTGTCACCGGATGGTATCAACGCTTACCAACAGACGTGGTTCTGGTTTCAATACTCTTCAATTCTGTACTCTTTACTTGAGGTTAACCTTTCGCATTTTAACAAATTCCATTCGTGAAGATCATGGTTGACATGAATCGGAAATAACCTCACGATTTTCACAACACACTTGAAACTTCGTTGGTGTATATTTCTCAAATTTTATATATTTCTACCAGATTCACATTTGAGTAAGTTGATAATAATAGGTACAAATGATTTTTATTTTGAACTTTTTTACAACAGGTAATTCAAAAATAGTGACTTTAGTGACAATTTTCCGAAAAATAGTGACTTTAGTGACTTTTGGATGCAAATAGTGACTTTTTAGTGAATAGACTCAAAATAGTGACCAAGTCACTAAAAAGTGACTCGCTACCAGGCCTGACATTTCTAGGAACTTTTTTCAAATGGGCCTAATTGATTCTGACCTTGATTTTTGGAATGGCGATGGTGCTCTTAATTCAAACTATTTTGGTCAACTAATGCACCCAACAGAAAGAATGGATTGCGATCTATCTGGTAGTAACGTCAGTTGAAAGAAATATGCTGCATAGACCTGTGCGCCGGTCATACAATCGGCGGCGGCGGCGTAGTGGTCACTTTTGCCCCGGCGGCGGCGGCGTCACGGCGGCGCGCCGTTGGCTTTTATTGGCGGCGGCGGCGGCGGCGGCGTGAACCGGCGTGGATGAAAAAATTATTGGCTAAAAAAATTAATTTTAATGCGGATTTTTTAATTCACGCGGATTTGATTCATACGGTACGAATCGCCCGTATAAAAATCGATGATTAAAATTGTAGTATTCTATGTTTGTCGATCATCAAAAAGCACATTCCATAGTAAATTACAAGTGATCAAATTAAAACTATTATATTATTATCTGATTTTGATGAATCAAAATTTAACGACGAATCCTGCTTCACTTTTCGTAACCCTTGAGCAGTATTGAGAATTAGACTTCGGTGTCATAGTACTAATTTGTTAATATTTTTTCCAAAAGTTGTCCCAATTCAGGATTTTGATAAAGTCCAGTCGATTTACTTCTCAATATATCTAAATTTCAGAAAAAAAATCTAACTATTATTCTTTGAGTTACATATACAATTGGGCAAGGTTTGAGCGGCTGCACATCTAGTATATTTAGAGAATTTGCAGTGCTACTTCGTTCACCTGCTGTGACCCTTGGATCCTGGAAGGACATTCACGATGGAATCCATCAATGACAACCACAATGGACAGTTTACTACCCACATCGCGTTCTTGTATGGACAAAACGCAATAGATATAGATAGATGATGATGAATAGATGATCAACATAACTTAAATGAGCTCTGGCTGAGTAAATATTTTCCTCTGGGGCACGATTAAATATTTTCCTCATAAGCTGGTAAAATATGCCAAAAAAGTTCTTGGTGGAGTTCCTGAAGGAATTTCCGGAGGAAACTACGATTTTTTTTCTAAGTTTCATTAGAAATTCCTTTGTAAAACCCTATAAGAAATTCTGTGGAAACTCATATAGGCATTTTTTCAAAAACCATTAAGGTTCTCGTTGGGAAATTCCTTTAGTAGAACCACAGGTGAAACCATAGAATATTGTTCCAGGATTTAATTCGCAAAATTATTAGGGAATGAAAAAGTTTCCGAAAGAATCCCTAAAACAATTTCCGAAGAAATTGCTGAAAAATCTACGAAGGGGTTCAGAAAGGACTCTCCGAGGGAATAGCGAAAAGAGTTTATAAAGCCATTTCAGACAAAATTTTTGAAGAAATTTTCGAAAAAACTTATAGTAAAAATACTTCATCCGAACTTGGCCAACTTCACTATTGATCCCAAGACTGACTTCCCACAAATCACACCGAGGAAATACAAAACCGAACTAGCTTGTTTGCTTGCTGAATGTAGACTCGTTTATTCGTCATAAGGAACAAAGGTAGGGGCTCTCCTTAGCCGTGCGGCAAGACGCGCGGCTACAAAGCAAGACCATGTTGAGGGTGGCTGGGTGCCGGCTGATTCCCGGTGCCGGTCTAGGTAATTTTCGGATTGGAAATTGTCTCGACTTCCCTGGGCATAAAAGTAGCATCGTGTTGGCCTCATGATATACAAATGCAAAAATGGTAACTTGGCTTAGAAACCTCGCAGTTAATAACTGTGGAAGTGCTTAATGACTACTAAGCTGCGAGGCGGCTCTGTCCCAGTGTGGGGATGTAATGCCACTAAGAAAAAGAAGAAGGAACAAAGGTTTTAGCACGCAGGCCTTGCTTATTATATGTATAGGTTTTTTATAATTTTACCCGGTAGCATCGACTCAAAAAATAGTTAACATTAGGGAACTGAAGGAATTCCCACATTAAAATCAGGAAGAATATTTTCAGTAAATTTCGAAAAAAAAATCTGGGGAATTCTTACAATAATTTCCAAATGGTTCCCAAAAGCAATTTCCAAAGAAATTTCTTTGAATTAATTTCTGAAGAGATTCCCGAAAAAATCAAAAGAAATGAAGAACGTTGTGACGGAATTATTGGTGGACTTTCACAAATTACGTAACGTTGAATGGGGAGAGAGGGGGTCAAGCCGAGCGTTACGATTCATACAAAAAATAAACCTTCCATACAAAAGGGTGAGGGTCCAAAATTACCAAATTTAGCGTTACGTAATTTTAGAAAGAACCCTTGAGAACCCATGCCCAAGAACTTCTTCCTAAAGTTACCAAAGAATTTTCAAAGGATTACCCGTAGAAATTCCTAAGGAATTGTTTAAGGTAGTTCTTCAACAATTCCAATGGGAATTCAGGGAAAAGTTGTCAAAGAACTTGCTTAAGAGCACCTAGAGGAATTTATAAAGAAAATTCCAATGTATTTTTCTAATAAAAATCCGAAGGAATTCCCAAAATAATCTTCCGTATTAATTTCCGAAGAAATTCCAAAGCAAATTTTGAAAGACTAAACATATTTCCGAAGAAATCTGTGAATGAAATTTTGAAGGAATTTTTAGAGGAATTCTAAAATATTTTCTGTCGATATTCCACATGGAATTTACGAATGATATCCGAAAGAATTTCGTACGAAATTTTCAAAGGAATTTCCAAAAGAACAAAACTTAACGAATTTCCTAAGTTTTTTTTTAAACAATACGTGGAGGAAATTCTGACGTAATTCCTGAGGTAAATTTTAAGGAATATCCGAAAGAATTTCCGAAGAACTTTCTGGAAATCGTTTCCGGAGCAGTTTTTGTAGAACTTTTTGCGGCAATTTCCTAGGGAACCCTGGACGAATCTTTAATTGAATCTCTGGAGGAAATTGCGAATAAATTACTGGCGAAAATTCCAAAGGAATTCTTGAAGAAACTAAGGAATTACATCAGAAATACCAGTTGGCATTTTCTCTGAAATTCTATTAGGAATTCTATTAGGAATTCTCTTTGAGAATACCTTCGGAAATTCCATCATAAAATCCTTCAAAAATACCTTTATCGATCCCTCTAGAAATTCCTTTAGGAATTCTTCAAGGAAGTATTTTACCTTTAAAAACTCAAAAGATCCTTTAGAAATTATTTTCGAAAATACATTAAGGTTCTCTTCTGGGAATGCCTTCAAAAATTTATTTGGAAATTCCTCCAGAATTCTATTTCTTAAATAATGAAGAAAATACCGCCCGTAATTGGGTTGTTTAGCAAAGAAATATATAAGGTTTTTATAGTTTAACATAAAGAGCATGCTTTCTTGATCTCCAACATATTTTTATTTTGTTTGTAAATCTTTTATTTACATTTTCGGATAGGAAACAATAAGACGTTTTAATCGATGGAATGACACTAACATTCATAGAATGACAGTTGGCCCATGCAGCATAAGAACAAATTGTTAGCCTCATATAAATTTAGAATGCAAATAAAAAATAGTTCCAGGGCTCCAAAAATTCAGAAAAATTGGGATTAGGCTCAGTTTTTTAACCAGATTCAGAATATGTAAAAACATCTATACCACTAAACAACCCAATTCCTTCGGAGATTTCTCCAGATTTTTTTTTCGGCAGATCTTCCAGGAAATCCTTTGAAATTTATTGAAAATGAAGTTGTTTGCAATGTAGTTACTTGTTGTATTTAAAAAAAATCTAATAGTAAACAACAAACACTAAAAGCACAGACAAACAGACGTAACACTATAGAAATTACCATCGACCATGACTTCATCGATCAATTTGAATTTGATTGATTGCGCGTTTCACAACTAGAGGCGCTAGCATCGTAATCCTTCGAGTTTGACATTCCATTTCAGCGCCTTCTGGTGACAATGTCATACGAAACATTGTTTCGTGTAACATGTTCGCAAGATGTTTGTAGAGGAATTGAGCGATGGATTTTTCAGAAAAATGTTCAAGCTGCTACGTCTGTTTGTATGTGCTAAAAGACTTTCGGAAAGATGAAGGCATTTTCAAAAAAATCCTGCAGGAACTTCCGGAAGAACTCCCGGAGAATGTTTTAAAGGAATTGCTGGAAGAAGTTCTGAAGAAATTCCTTAGGCAAATTTTGAATGTATTCCTTATGGATATCTAGAAGATTTTTTCGCCAGCGATTCATGAAATAATTGCTAAAACAATTTCAAAAGAAAAAATTTCCGAAGAAATACTGAAAAAACGAATCGTTTTTTTAAGGACTTCCTTAAGAAAATTTCGCAGGAATTGCTAAAAAAAAACTTCCAAAGGAATGCCTCAAGGAGTACCCAAAGGAGAATGTAGGAATACGTGGAATAAAATCCAAAAGCATTCCTTAAGCAATTTCCGAAAAAAAAATCATAAAGGGTTTTCTGATGAAATCCGTAATGAAAATTCTTAAGGAATTTTCGAAGAAATTTTGTAAGAAATATCTAAAGGAATACCCAAACAAACTTTAGGAAGAATTCCTAAAATAATCTTCTAAGGTTTTTTAAAAGAAACTTTTCGGAGGAATATCTGGAGAAATTATTAAATACATTTCTTGATTTATTTTCGAACTAATTTCTGGAGTATTTTTCGAAAGTATTCGAAAGTATAATGAATGTTTAAACGATACTTTTTCGAATATTCTCAGAAATTCCATGAAGTTTACAATAAGGCTTTTATAATACAGTATTAAATCATTTCAAGACAATAAAATAAAATTAAATTTTTGTAATGTTTGAAAATACCTGACGTTTTAACTAAATAATTTGACTAAATACTATGCAGCGAGGCGACAACGCCCCAGTTCTGGGTTACAATGGCTGTGAATATAAGCGTTTTTAACTGATGCTGGCAATATTTGCTCAGCAAAATTTGCTTTGCTGATGCTCAACAAGTGGTTTTGCCAATTATAATCAGAAATTGATTTCAAAATATTAGTTACTTACTCTGGATTCGGAACAAAAAAAAAATCGGTAAAGTATTCACAGTTGGAATATTTTGCTAAATCAGTTTGCCTTATAAGGCATCTGTCTTAATAACACAAATCTACAAACGAAGAAAACTGATTGAATAAGTTGATTCATATAAATAAAAATATAAATATTGTCAAAATAACTAATGTGCAACTTAACTTTTTTTATTGTCTTTATTAATGAGGCTTTCGGCCCTAGACCGGTTCACCTCATTGCAACTTAACTTGAATTTCTAAACGTTAATAATTTCCCTGCACCAATGACAGATCCTTTAAGACTGGGGACGCTTTGGGCATGCATCCAGGTCCCACAAAAGCTTATGAACAACAAACCCATTTTGCGAGTCACCTGAATGAAGACTTGGCGCATTCCAAAGATCAGTTTAACAATTTATGTATTACAGTATCCCCCGCTTATCCGGACCTCGCTAATCTGACGACACGTTAGTCTCGTTAATTCGGAATTTTCCGGATTTCGGATTAAACACATCATGGTGTCAGTTTTCAAATTTGTGCTGTCTTTGATTTTGTTTCATTTGTATGGATTTGACAGTCGGATTAACGAGAGAAACCTCGATAGTCCGGCCATACATTTTTCGAATCAGCGGGGGTATGATGAATTATACTGGATAAAGTTCAAACTTTCAAACTAATCAACCAACCTATTAATTAACCAAGACAATGTATGTCTCTTCACCGACTTAGAGACACCATCGCTTGAGGTAGATTTGAAATTGAATTATGACGAGATCCACCTTTACAACATTTATGAACTGCCTTTGGACTAGTTTAGAACTACTCCAATTAACTCCACCACGCTGTATTTCTTCACAGATACGTATTTCTACATCAAGTTATTAGGCCGTTTTCAGTGTCTCGTGCTTGACTCGACTCGACTTAAGTTAATTGATTTTTTTTATTGCGATTAGTCATCGGCGTGGCAAAATTATGATCGGCGGCGCGCCGACCCAAAATCGTCGGCGGCGGCGGCGCGAGTAAAACCACCGGCGGCGGCGGCGTGGCGCGGCGGCGCACAGGTGCTGCATAGAGAGAGTATGAGCTGTTTCAAATTTCAAGGTCAAATACAGTTACGCCTATTTGAAAAAAGTTCCTAGATTTCTTTAGGTTTTAGATAGATGATATTCAATCGAGTGTCTAAGTAGATTTGAAGACAATGGGAGGATTTGTATTCAGATGAAAAATACTCTACCTTCATTTCAAAAGGAAACTGCACAGGAAAAATATTTACGTCTGTAGTCTGTGGTAAATATCGCATAAATGATATTGTATTGGTACCGTCAGGTCGCCATTCACCGTGGGTGCACCATTCACCGTAGGGTTCAAAGTAATTTTTATTATGTTTACAAAATATTGAAAAAAACTTTATTTCCTCATCAGCACCATTAAAGAAGTTCGAAAGAATCCTCTCCGAGTAATTACTGTGAAATATAACTGTTCCAACAGCTGTTTTGACGTTAGACTTTGTTAACATCCTGCGGCTGTCTGGTTCCACCTTTGTTTTCAGCCATCAAGTATAATCTAAGCTCGCTCAATATCAGTAGAAAAAGTGAATGTTTTATTGTTCTTTAACTCTCAATGTTCATGCAATTGAAGTGTCCGATTTGTATTTTGATTTTAAATTAAGCCGAAAATGTTGGTAACACTACATTCTCCACCAAATAAAAATGCACGGCGAATTGATCCCCCAGAAAATAACTGTATCCAATCACCGGCCATCGAAATCGTGAGTACTATGAATGATACCGCCATAATTTTGTACAGGTTGAGCAGAAGCAATGGTTTTCCGGGGATGACTTGTTGGTCATAAGAGTTATGTAACGCTAATGAACATTGATTTCTGCATCTGCAATATAATTGTTTTGATTGATTATGTCCTTTCTGTGTTACACTAAAACACATAAACTTCACATGTTTATGCTTAACTAAATGAAAAACACGAATAACATTTTAAAATCAATGTTTTAATTCATATTTTAATAGATTTAAAGGAAAAATTCTTATGCACGGTGAATGGTGCCCTAACACGGCGAAAGGATACCCATATATATCACTGAAAAATTATCTACATCCATCTATCTTGCCAAAAAGCGATAGTTTCTGATTTCCATTCGAATCAACAATTATTTAAGGTTCGTGAAGGTGTTCAAGCATATAATTTTCAATTGAAATTATTTGGAGAGCTCTAAGATTTGCCAAATTGCCTAAAATGCACGGTGAATGGCGACTTGACGGTATGTGCTGAGCGACACAATAAGGACAATTTGTATGTTCATTAGATGTAAACCATCTTCAAGTCTTCCAACAGAAGTTTTTCTTTGAGGAAGTATTGGAATAATACAAATTGCAATATGTAATTCATCTGAATGATGCTTCCCTAGTAATCCCTAGAGCATAAAATGTCGTAGATATTTAATATGTCATGTTTGTCATGAATGTTTCAATACCTATACGATATTGTCTAGTGGTCTATGTATTCAATGTGATGGTTACGTTTTATTTTTCTGAGTATCAACTTCACGGTATAGCCTAGACACGGTATTAAGCCCTACTGGCGAAGAAGATGGCCTAATACCGCGACAATTGTGTTTATCAATAAAAATGCAAAAACAAGAAATTTAAATACCATTTCAGTACCCAGCTCATTTTTTATAGCTGTAAAACTGGGCTCAATGAGATATTGGAAGTAAATATCATTTAAAAATCAAGTTACAAGACTTGGAAATATAACCATAATTTTAGGCGTTTTGCTAAGCGGATGCAAATTTTGGCTGGTCAAGCCATACATTTTCACATTTATTTTTAGCGCCTAATTTACGTCACAAATACCCACAATAATAATTTGCTAACATTTTCTGATATATATTTGTGTATTTCACCAAATAATGTGATGTGTATGACAGACAGTACCTCTACGTTCATCAATTTGGATAAAATCCACGGTATTAGGCAATGCGCGGAATTAGTGCAGGTCACGGTATAGACACCCGTAAAGAACTTTCAGTTTAGCCATTTCTATGAACTTCTAGCCCTTATTTACTGACTTTGAACAACAAAACCTTTTATGCTTACTTCTTTTCGATAAGATCAAATTAATTTAAATAGGTACTGAACATTTTATTTCCTTTACTAAGTAATGCTATGGCTCTGCTTAGACTCTATAGTAACTACTATAGTATAGTAACTATAGTATAGTATAGTAACTATAGTAAAACTGTTTATAAGCTGCGACAAATATACTCATCTTAACTGGATTTTCAAATGTGTGATTATGAGAAGATTACCAAATTACATAAAACGATTTATAATAGATTTACGATTATACCTAGATGAACAAATTATAACTACATTTTACACATACCAAGTATTAGTTTTCTAGTTTATTATAAAATCGCATACACATCCTACAACTTGGCTAGAAGATATGTAAATCAACAAGAACGTCAAATTTCCAATTGCAATGCAATAATAATTGAAACAATTAACACGAACTGCAGCCAAAGTCATAAAAATCGCATAATTTGATATTGCTGTGAATATTGATTAGGAGCAAAATTATCATAATCGACAATTTGATTGTCAAAATATCCCGTTTCAAAATATGCTAAAATTAGGTATGTACAACTTTTTCTTTGTTGAGAAACCATCCGATCAAGAAAGCATCATCGTAAAAGTGCATCTTTTCCGCCTCGAAAGGCGGAGAGGGGAGACCAGTGCAATTTGGTGCATTCTGGAAAAGTGCCTTCCTCCCATCGCCATAAATTTTCCTCTGATAACGCAACGCAGTAGTAGGTCGGGAAATAAAGGGAATCGTCTTGCCACCACCCCCCACGGAAAGGGGTAAAAGGTTATGTTTCGATTGTGTCTCTCCAGAACTCGATTTGTTTTTGTTTTCATGCTGTTGTGTGCCAGCAGGCCGCCGTCGCGATCGCCGTCTCAAGAAACAGCACTCTTGATTTTTCCTGTGTCGGGGAGAGGACACCGTAGCAGCAAAAAGGAAAAATTTCCCCCCTACAGCATGAAGCAAGAAAAATCGCCTGCTGGCAACCATTTTGACTCTGCAGTAGCAACTTACCGAATTTTCGTTCGGGACACTTCCAGCGATTTCCACCAGCACTTTAACCAATTTCACCAATTTTCACCTGACACATGTCAGGGAGATATTCTCGGACTCCAATTTGGTTCGATTTTTTCCGCGCGAGCCCAAAATCTTGCACACACTCTTCCTCACTTGCTGATCTTGGGTTTTGTTCTTCCTTCTGCGACGAGGACGCACTAAATTTTGCTGCTGCTGCTGAACGATGACGCGAAAACGTATGAAAAATCATCATCCTGTACCCGAGCGACAGAAGCTCGACGCTGATTGGCTCTCGCAGCCGTCGCCATCTTGTCCAACAGAGCTGCGCTCGGTCACTTTTTCTACTTGTAAATCCACTACCCTAAAACACACTTTATGCTTAAAAATTCGTAAAACTTCGTCACTTTAAGCAATTTTCCGCAAATTATTGCACTTTGCACCGAAAATTATGGCACTTTGAACAAAGTTGTAAAAATCTTCTCCAGCGCCTGTCAAACGGTCAACCAATCAGAAGCGTCCTTCTATTTTTCGCAGTCGTTAAAACGCACACACCGTCACTACCTTCTCCCGTCTCACCGACACTAGCAAGCACTCAGGTGAAAATCTTGAACCTTGTCTCTCTCTTCTGCTGCGTCTGTATGCGTGTGTGTACAAAATTTCACATTCGATGGAAAATTCGCTTATCGTGTTCTAATTGGACCTTTTCCGGATGGAAATCGACTTCTATCGCGATGTTTACACTTTTCCGCACCACACTGCTGCGAGTTGATAACACTTTTGCAACTATGCCAATAAATTTGCACTGACTTCCACAAACGCGTCCGCCACTGATGGAGTCTCGAATCGTTTTGTTGTGTGGAGGCTGTCGTCGCTGGCTGGACTCTGGCGTAGTATGCGGGGTTGGTATGTTGCAAAGCGTATCCGACCCGACGTGAAGCTGCGAAGGCCGCGCTGACGCTGACTGATGCCATCGATGTTGTTGTTTGTTGTGTTTGTTGCTGCCAAGCCAAGTGAGCTGCACTAGGGGTGTTGAAAAAATATTGGCATATAATTTAAACGATATGCTTTGCTCTGACCAAAACCGACAAAACGCATCAGGTATATCTATAATCATCGATAGATATTGTTTCCTTGGTAACAAAACGCGCCGACCATTTTTTAGGCACTATCAAAATCGTCGCCAACATCTTTATTCTGAAATTATGTTAGTTTTATTAGAAAATAATGTCAATCTGCATTAAAACAGGGCTCAATTTTGGGAAATAATGTGATTATTGAGTATATAAAATTTTGTTCACAGTTGATTTGACAGATCTTATGGCCATTTCTGCTGGCGACGATTTTGGCGTCAATTTGTTTTGCGACGATTTCAAATCGTCGCGGCCGATAAGGTGGGAAATTGATAATATTCAAATAAAATGAGTGCATTTCCTTCGAGGCAATATTTATAACTCACTAACGAGTGGACCGATTTGCAAGAATATCGCACTTATCGATTCGTCTTGGGCTGCCAGCTGTGTTTAGATCATCTACAATGATGTGCAAAAATTGATGCGTTTGATGGGGAAAAAATAGTATATTTTTCGACACAAGGAAGCCATACAAACACAAAAGGCTCGATGTACCTCAACTTATTGCATGTTTTCGCCAGGTGAAGTTAATTGTCGATAATTAGCACTAACTGCGTATGAACCAACCACCCAAAATGAGCGCTGAACTCGGGTATACTACCCAGAAACTGGGTACCAAAACAGAAGTACCGCAGACAGACGTTTATGTCCATATATTTGAATTCGAAATTCTTGTGTAAATTTTCAAATCTAAATACGTTGGAATTGCATAGCATGCTAGCGCCGCCTATACAACTTATTGCTACATGAAAACTGACGTTTTGCCTTATCGGCTTCTACTTCACCGGCGTTTGCCACCCACCGAATAATGGAAGCAGAACAGTATTGCTGTTTGCATTGAAACTTTTCGTTTCGTCGTTCAAGACAATGACATTTGTCTCCAGCGACAGCTTCCCCGATAGACCTTTTATACATGTTTTTCACTCATACATGAATAATACTGTCAAAACTTGCATTTGACAATAAAAAATTCAGCTAAAAGCTCTATTTTTTGACATCGGTGCACTCTCACAAACAATCGACATTAATTGTCAAAAATCAGGGTTACCAACTTTATAACTTTCCCCTTGTCGCCGAGTCTTGCGCTGAGTGCTCGGCGCGGAAACCGAAAGGTGGGAATAAAATTTTGGGATTTATGCGCAATAACACTCAACGCAATGGTCTTCCCGCACGGCTGCAAAGAAGCATTTTTATCTTAATGACTTTATACAATCGAATTTTACAATGTAACTAAGCGAATAACTTTACTTGCAGCTCATGCCTTGATTTTGTAAATGAATTTCAAAGCTACGTATATGAATTGTGAGCTGTTACCAAGTGTTCGGAATTTTCACTTTGGTTGTTTTGGATCCTTTTTGTATGTCTTTTTGTTTGCGGTTGTTTCGAAAACATGAGTCTGGACCGAGAATCGTAGTTTTTTTATTGCAAAACCAACAAATAGTCCAGTCAAGTGAGACATGAAAAAGGATCTTAACATCAAAAATGAAATAACCACTGCTATGTCGCAAACACCACCTCTGATGGCTTGCTGATCGAGCCATTTTTCAACAGTGATGTACAAAAATCAACAGCGTGCGTGGTCGTGATCCATGCATTTTTATAAAGAGTCCCATCGAGCAGATCCAAAAAACTAAAAAATGCTGACGGAATCAAAAATCAAAACAGAAAAGCAAATGACGAATGCTGCTTTGACATGTGCCGCCATCTCTTCGCTTATTGCTACTTGGCAATCAGGCGGCCATGTTTTTTACACAAGTTAATGAGTCGAGCTTGAACGTCTGTCTGCGGAAGTACCAAAAATGATGTTGGGTAGAGTGTACCGCGGATGACAGGCGTTTCACCCTCCTGAGAAAATCAAATATCGATTCTTCATTTTTGGACCCAATTACACAGGGAACCAATGGATGAAAGCATGGGATTTGCTCTTCAACCTCAATGTGCACAGTCCGAGAGCTCTAGTATTTCTAAATGGTTGATAACAGCGCTGGCCACGTCCTCACGTTCTATCGTGGGTGGGAAGGAATTGATGATGCAATCACTCGCCCACTGCAAGCCGAGGAATACCTCTGCACTCCCCACGAGTTCATGCGGCATTCTATTGGAATCTGGGGGGTTGGGTTCAATGGCAATGGCCTGAGTATATTCTAATTGGATGACGAAACAAGCTTTATCGCTCATTTCGAATTCTAACAGTTACCTGCTAGAACTAGTCAAATTGTATAGGGTAGAGGGTGGAACGGTATTAAAGCTCATTTCCAGTTCTAGGATATGGAAAGATACAAAGTATGAGGAATGGAACGGGCCTGGTATTGAACCCACCACCCCCTGCGTATGAGGCAGAAGTGGTAGCCATATGACCACCAAGATATTTCAAAAATTGAAAACAAAAACCGAAAAACTGCTACACGTGTGAACCGGTCTGAAAATTTCATCCGATGTTCGTTCAAAATCGGGCAAATTTTAGGCCAATCTTGAAAAGCAGCACATTTTTAATTTTTTGTATCAAATTTTAAAAATATTTAGAGACGTCAAAAAATATTGGTTTAAATGAAATAAATAATTGATTTCTTTTTTTTTTTCGTTGGCGCTACATCCCCCACTGGGACATTGCCGTCTTGCAGCTTAGTGTTCATTAAGCACTTCCACAGTTATTAACAGCGAGGTTTCTAAGCCAAGTTACCATTTCTGCATTCGTATATCATGAGGCTAGCACGATGATACTTTTATGCCCAGGGAAGTCGAGACAATTTCCAAGCCGAAAATTATCTAGACCGGCACCGGGAATCGAACCCAGCCACCCTCAGCCTGGTCTTGCTTTGTAGCCGCGCATCTTACCGCACGACTAAGATTGGCGGTTTGATATTGCATGAAGAAGAAGAAGCAGAAAGATGATAATCGAAAAAATCTCCACGGGAAACCATACAAAGAAGTTTTTAAAACTCTTATCAAAAATTCTAAAAGCAATTTAATTAAAAACGGTAAGCAGTACGGGCTTGGACTTTTCTTATACTGTGTTTTAAGTGTAATATTAGAAAATAAAATTTCGAATAGAAATATTGTGTTTATTATACAGTAGAAGAAAAGTCTAACCCCATACTGCTTACCGTTTTTAATTAAATTGCTTTTAGAACTTTTGAGAAGAGTTTTAAAAACTTCTTCCTATGTTTTCCCGTGGAGAATTTTTCGATTATCATCTTTCTGCTTCTTCTTCTTCATGCAACATAAAAGCGCCAATTCTCGCGTAACATTTGAAAAGGGCCTACAGCCAAAACGTAAACATTGAGAAAATGCCGTTCGAAAAATGCATCTTCTTGATAAGTCATTCTGCATTTGCTTGTCATTCATAGACCCTTTGTTTATGGCATTTTTCGAAAGTAAACACGGGATAAGGCTTTTCGGGAGGGGAAATTTTCTCTCTCCGAGGTCGGGCCGATGACGGTTCGGAAAAAATTCCCGTTATCGGCCCGAAGTTGGAGAAGGCTTATCCCAGACAGAAAAAAACGAGTGGCTTGGCCGTTTTTTAGCGTGGACCTATACATATTTTGAAAATAACACGTACACTGAGGATAATCCGCACATATTTATTGGCGAAAATCCATAAAATTTAATTTTAAGATTTAAGTGTGCGCACATAACCATCCACTATCCCAGAACGCACTTAAAACAAATTAGTGTAATACATATCATGAGCAGCTGCACATATTTTCCATTAGCGCAAAACGAGTTTTATTAGCCGAACACATGAATCACAAATGCGTGGTTAACTGATCACAATCTATTAGTGTACACATATCTATTACGTGCAGATTATTCTGAGTGTAATAGGCCCAATCAAAAATTAGTTTTTTTCCAAGTAATTTAATTGAAGATGCGGAACATTTTTATACTATAAGTAGCTATTCGAGGATGCTATCGAAGGGTGTTAAAATTGAATTTGTTTACTTTTCATTGTAGGCCCTAATCAATTGTTAAGCGAGAATTAAGCGAATAAAAATGTTAACGGAACCGGTCAATATTTATTCAATACGAGATTAAATCGACAAAACGATTGTATCTATCAAGAAAACACCCCTAGTCATTGCTAAATACAGTGTTGCCATTGTCGCGTAAAAGTTATGCTTTTTTGAAATTTCGTGCTTTGTTTCGAATAATTTCGTATAATTATTATGAATGGAAACTTGGGACCATGCACAACACGGCCGAGCCATTGATGGAAACGATGGAAACAATAAAACCAACCAAACGGGGCCACATGGCAGCCATACACATGTTGTAACGGGAATGTGTGTAAATATTGAAGTGTAAATACCTTTAACGTCGTATGTGTTAAAAAAAAATTCTCAATCGATTTTGATTTTTTTTTTTAATAGACGATTGCACGAGCCAAAAACTCCATATAAAAAAAATTGTCAATGACGTCATGATGCAATGGTTCATAGGAACCTTATTGGCAGAAAAAAAACAAAGTTTTTTTATTAGTTCTGGAATTTTTAATAACAAATAACTAGACCGCATTCCGTGTCGATTGCAACGAGCAAATAGAATAATGCTTAGTGCTTAGTCGATTGGAATATATAACACTATGGGTATCCGAGCCTTCTATCATAAGTTCGGTTTTGGAGTGATCCTTTTGCCTTTACGTATACTTTGTATATGAGAAAGGCGAAAAGTTAATTAAATAAAGTATTTTATATCTATCCTTTGAGCCACGGAACTCTGTATCAATTAAATCATGATTTCAAATGCTGATCCGATCCAAGATATTTTTGTGTGGGAATTTTCTTTGGCATAAGAAAGTTTGTGATAGCCCCACAATAGGGAGAAAGGCCATTCGGACAGCAGTTCATGTTACTGTTACCAACGCTTAATTTACATTACAACCGAATCGCTTGGCACATGGTCAATATCTCAGCTCAGGTTTCTAAAAGTACAAAATATAGATTCGTTTAGTTAAAATGCGGCTATGTAATTAACGTTGAGGACGTAATAAGACTTCAAATTATGCTTGATATATCGTTAAAAATACGCTGGAGCAAATTCCTTGAACATGATGCCAGAGGAGTGAGGCTCTCATAATGAATAATACTAGGCTGAGATACGGTATTCCGACAGGAATTTCCGTCCGGCAATTACGCCCTAAAATGAGACAAAGTTTGCCTCCGTCTATGTTGAATCTTCTAGATCAACATTTGAAAAGGGCGTAACAGCCAAAATTTATTCCTTCTGATTCTTTGTCCACGTATATAGCTATATATGTAGACGAAGTATCAGGAGGAATAAATTTTGGCTGTTACGCCCTTTTCAAATGTTGGTCTAGTGTTGATTAATCTTAAAATAATCAATAAATATATTTATTGAAATTAAACGAAAAAGCAAATCCGCATTGGTTCCCTGTGCAATTACAATTGTTCTGTTCAATAACAGAGTAGCAACTTCGAAATGTAAGCTCATGCTCAAACACAAAATTGCACAAAAGTATTTATAAAAGGAAGAAATAATAACACAGAATAAATAAGAAAGAAAATACAAATAACCTTCCAGTTTATTTTTTTACTTAAAGGAATATTTCTTCGTGATCTTGCGGAATGTACGAATCCTGCGTACAAAAACACAAATTTGTAAATCGGAGCCTATTTTATTATTTATTCTAAACTTATTTGGTATACCTACCTACATACCTTTTTCACTTTATTTTATTCTGTAATATTATTTTCTGTTCGTAATTTATTTACAAACATTATTCTCAATTCTATTATATTGATTATTCCTTGCAATCTTCTACTGTGGTCTATTCTAAATTAGGTTATTGAGCATCATAAAGCATGAGAATAGCAAATGTTCAACTAACGGTCAATCAATCATCAACAGTGGATACAAATGTTCAAATTCTTATCGTAAAGCGGTGCTTCTGCGCACGTGTTTCGTCCTACCAAAGTGTGATAACAAGGGGAAGGTATTTCTCACCCGTGTCATCCACCGTTCCAGTTGTACAGAAGGCTGGAAAATCGATAAATGACTCCCTTTCTTGAGTTGTCAAAATACAACACACAGGAAGGCACAGAAGTTCACCTGTGAGAAGTTTTCCTGCTTTTCCGTTTATTTTTTCAAAATTTTGCTTTGTCGTTGCCTCGATTTAAAATGTTGAAGTCCGAATTCCAGCATCAATTTTGGGTCACCAAAAAGGCGGTCCAACGGAAGCTCGGTAGGCGTGTTGTAACTTGCAATATGTACTCGCACTGCTCTAATGACGACATTCTCTGTATTCGGTTTAGGCTCAAAAGAGGATGAAAATATAGTCGCTTCTGATGGAGAGCTCGACGCGAAAATTGAGCTATTCCAATCGGTGGCGGACAGTTCTCGGCAACTGTACCGCATCATCGACCAATATCAGGAAAGGGTATGCATACTAGCTCAGGAGGAAAACTCGTTGGGAAAATTCCTGCGCGAGGTCAGCAAGGAATGTCCCACCACGGGTAAACTGATGTCCAACACGGGCAAGGCAATCTCCTACTGTGGTCAGCAGCGTATTACGATTCGGGTGCCTTTGCTGCGACTGCATCATGATGTGCAAACTTTTAAGGGGCGTGCCGTGGTAGATACCCAGAAGACACTCCAACAGATGGAACGGGAACGCACCGAGTACCGGGCGGCGCTGAGCTGGATGAAATCGGTCAGCATACAGCTGGATCCGGACACTGGCAGGGGGCTGGAAAAATTTCGCAAGGCGCAGCGACACGTTAAGACGGCCAAGACGAAGTTCGACAAGTACTCGTTGGATTGTTTGGAGAAGGTAGGTGAAAACCTTGAACAATATTTAAAAATAATCAATATCGAATTGACTTCCTCTACGAAAAATGTTTTTAATGAGCGACTGGTTACAGATTGATCTGCTAGCAGCTGCTAGATGCAACATGTTCTCCCACGCGTTGGTGGGCTATCAGAACTCGATGCTTCAGTTTGCGAAGAAGAGCAACGAAACATACAAAACAGCACTAAAGAGCCTCTCAAAGGACCCGCACTACAACTTTTCCATTCTAAAGGAACTCACTCAAGCGAACCCCAATACCAAGGAGGAGGAAACAGAAGGTCAGGACCAAGTGGACAAACCGGCAGACGATGATCAAATGCTGTTCTTTCAGGTAATATTATTTATTTTCAAAATCCAAAAAATTGTAATCTAATCTATCAATTGTTTCGCAGGACGAATTCAAAGACGAAGATGTCGAAAAGAAACCAAATGAAACTAAACCGACAAGTTTCAATCCGGATGATGACGATCAACTTCTCTCGGAAAATCCTGCGGCAACAAACCTTCTGTCGGACATCCCTCAGCTTGACCTTAACAACGAACTGAAATCCCGAACTGACCCAACTTCGGCTTCTGCAGACCTACTCGGTCTAACCATGGACGATGAATTTTCCGACTTCCTTTCCTCACCGGCTCCGTTCATGCCATCGACTTTGCTCACAAATCCGGAAACCATCCTACCGTCCACCTTGGATCACATTTCCGATCTCGAGCAGTTCCCTACGTCGGCACCGATGAATCCGAAGTCCGAGAAGACATCAAGTGACATGTTTGGAAATTTCCTGTCCAGCATTTCCAGGAGTTCCAACGCGAATGGAGTGGTAGCATCTGGTCATGCGCCGGATGCGAAGAAATCTCACAAAGATGGCAGAACGGGTAAGGATCTCTCCGGATGGTATCAGCTGTTCGCCGAGTTGGATCCGCTTTCCAATCCGGACGCAATTCCGTCCAAGGCTGATGTGCCCACCAACAGTTTGGCGGCTTAGTTGGGTGGCAAAATCAAACCGAGTATATGATGAATGACGACTCGCAGAATCAAGATGTTATTACTATGCATTGTGTTATCTAATTATGATTCCGATAGATTACGATGGTGATGAGCTCGCAGGACTATGCGATGTTCTTTTTATTAATCATATGTATAAGCTTCTTTGAATGTATGTACAACTATCACGTGCTTCACTAATGGAAATCAATAAAAATTGCGTGAATGTGGAATACTAAAATAGGTAATTGCAAAGCATACACATTGTGAAAAACCATATCTCTAGGTATTGTTGTATCCGGTGTCCTGCATGACACTCTTCTATAGGTGGATAACAGGCGCGATAGCCCAACCCTGACGCCTGTTGTATTTGTAACTTAATGGTTTGATCGGGTGATGTGCGAGGTTCGAGTTTCAGGCGCATTCTAGAGTTCTTTTGAAATGCGTAGAGGCTTACGGCAAGATTATGGTCTTTCGTTTCTGCTACTCAACATCGCTTTGGAATGGCTAATACGAAAAGCAGACGTATTAACACGAGTGGTACAGACAATTTTCAATAAGTCCATCCAGCTATTTGGCTTCGCCGACGACATAGATATTATGGCACGTAACTTTGAGAAGATGGAGGAAGCCTATACATCAGACTGAGGAGTAGGGCGGGCCACACTTACACCTGTGTTCAGAATAATAGTAGCGGAAGCCGTTTTTCATACAAAATGATCAACTTTGACAAGCTGTAACTTTGCACCCCGATGATCGATTGAACTGAAATTTTGGCAGTGAACTACAAATATGATGAATAGCAGAATAATAGCAGCGGAAGCCGTTTTCCATACAAAATGGTCAACTTTGACAAGCTGTAACTTTGTACCCCGATGACCGATTGAGCTGAAATTTTGGCAGTGAACTACAAATATGATTAAATTTGCACATACTACGTATCATTTTTTTCTAATGACGCGTTCAAAAATTACGCACTAGGTAAAATTGTTCAAAATAATAGCAGTTTTTGTTTTGGAAATATCAGGAAAACAATTGATTGGAATGTTATCATGTTGAATTCAGGTGCTACGAGATACTAAGTTTATAATTTAAAAAATATAAATTGTTGACTTTGACATTTTAATTGGCCAATATAACAAAAATAAAAACTGCTATTTTTTTGAACAATTTGACCTAGTGCGTAATTTTTGAACGCGTCATTCGAAAAAAAATGATACGTAGTATGTGCAATCATATTTGTAGTTCACTGCCAAAATTTCAGCTCAATCGGTCATCGGGGTACAAAGTTACAGCTTGTCAAAGTTGACCATTTTGTATGGATAACGGCTTCCGCTGCTATTATTCTGAACACAGGTGTATATGAAAAAAAATCAAAATATTTTTTTCGAGACGTAAAGTCACAAGATCTGTGTGTTAAAATCTAACAGTGCAAAAGTACTAAAAATGAAGCTCCGAAGAGAAAAATAAAGAGAGTCAGTCGAACTTGAGCCGTGTACGTATGCGGAGGCAAATCAATCAGTGTATTCAATTCTTATCGTAATCAAGCCTATTTTATTCCTAATTCATTTATAGCCATAGTTTAAGATAAAGTGGCGACGAGAAGTGAAACGAATCCACCAATATTAAACTCAGACGAAAAAAAATCCAGCGTGAGTTTGGGTAAGCAAAATACCGAACAAAGCGCATTGTAGACAACCACTTGTACCGATGTGCTTTACTACAGATGTGGTCTGTAGTAAAAAATACCCTAAAGTAGTATTTGTTCAACGAAAATTCGCTCTTTTGAGAGAGAAGCTCTCAGCTGGGTTGCCGAAGATGGCCGAAGGCGATTACTGAGGAAAATGGACGTATATGATTTTCAATCAAACGCCTTATGAAAATTTGCCACAAGGAATCGATATAAATTTCAATATGTTGCCTTATGAATGATGATTTTCATTTGAAAAAAAGTGAAGTGCGGTAGACTGGGTTCGAACCATGGACGTCAGGGTCATGTGTAGACCCCACGCCCGTCGACGCTTGATTACTCGGGATGGTAACTGTGTATAAGAAGCACTGTTGGTGGAATAATCAGTCAAAGATTCATAAGGCGCCAGTTATGAATTTCGATAGTTAGATAAGACAGGTTACGCTACAGTCACGCTCAACTGGCCACTGGTAAACAGTTTGAGCTTGGAACTTTTAACTGCGATATCAGCAGCGTTAGATGATCTACTAAACAACAAATCGCGAGGAATGATTCAACATCAGTATGTTGAAGGGATATTTGAATTTTAGGTAGCCACTTGTGCAACACTTGTGTCATTATTTATTATTTATTCAGACTATGGCCGAAGTGGCCTGTGCGGTATATAAGAGTCTTCTCCATTCGGCTCGGTCCATGGCTACACGTCGCCAACCACGCAGTCTACGGAGGGTCCGCAAGTCATCTTCCACCTGATCGATCCACCTTGCCCGCTGCGCACCTCGCCTTCTTGTACCCGTCGGATCGCTGTCGAGAACCATTTTCACCGGGTTATTGTCCGACATTCTGGCTACGTGCCCGGCCCACCGCAGTCACCCGATTTTCGCGGTGTGGATGAACGATGGATGGTTCTCCCAGCAGCTGATGCAACTCGTGGTTCATGCGCCTCCTTCATGTACCGTCCGCCATCTGCACCCCACCATAGATGGTACGCAGCACTTTCCTTTCGAAAACTCCGAGTGCGCGTTGGTCCTCCACGAGCATCGTCCAGGTCTCGTGTCCGTAGAGAACTACCGGTCTTATAAGCGTTTTGTAGATAGTCAGTTTGGTACGGCGGCGAACTCTATTCGATCGGAGCGTCTTGCGGAGTCCAAAGTATGTACGATTTCCAGCCACTATACGTCTCCGAATTTCTCTGCTGGTATCATTTTCGGCAGTCACCAGTGAGCCCAAGTACACAAATTCTTCTACCACCTCGATTTCGTCACAACCGATGCCAACTCGCGGTGGGTGGCTCACATTGTCTTCTCTTGGACCTCTTCCTATCATGTACTTCGTCTTCGACGTGTTGATGACTAGTCCGATCCGCTTGGCTTCCCTCTTCAGTCTGATGTAGGCTTCCGGCATCTTCTCAAAGTTATTATTTATTTAATCAGACTAAGGCCGAAGTGGCCTGTGCGGTATATAAGAGTCTTCTCCATTCGGCTCGGTCCATGGCTACACGTCGCCAACCACGCAGTCTACGGAGGGTCCGCAAGTCATCTTCCACCTGATCGATCCACCTTGCCCGCTGCGCACCTCGCCTTCTTGTGCCCGTCGGATCGTTGTCGAGAACCATTTTCACCGGGTTACTGTCCGACATTCTGGCTACGTGCCCGGCCCATCGCAGTCGTCCGATTTTCGCGGTGTGAACGATGGATGGTTCTCCCAACAGCTGATGCAATTCGTGGTTCATTCGCCTCCTCCACGTACCGTCCGCCATCTGCACCCCACCATAGATGGTACGCAGCACTTTCCTTTCGAAAACTCCAAGTGCGCGTTGGTCCTCCACGAGCATCGTCCAGGTCTCGTGTCCGTAGAGGACTACCGGTCTAATTAGCGTTTTGTAGATTGTCAGTTTGGTACGGCGGCGAACTCTATTCGATCGGAGCGTCTTGCGGAGTCCAAAGTACGTACGATTTCCAGCCACTATGCGTCTCCGAATTTCTCTGCTGGTGTCATTTTCGGCAGTCACCAGTGAGCCCAAGTACACAAATTCATCTACCACCTCGATTTCGTCACCACCGATGCAAACTCGCGGTGGGTGGCTCACATTGTCTTCTCTTGAACCTCTTCCTATCATGTACTTCGTCTTCGACGTGTTGATGACTAGTCCGATCCGCTTAGCTTCCCTCTTCAGTCTGATGTAGGCTTCCTCCATCTTCTCAAAGTTACGTGCCATAATATCTATGTCGTCGGCGAAACCAAATAGCTGGACGGACTTATTGAAAATTGTACCACTCGTGTTAATCCCTGCTCTTCGTATTACCCTTCCAAAGCGATGTTGAATAGCAAACACGAAAGACCATCACCTTGCCGTAACCCTCTGCGGGTTTCGAAGGGACTCGAGAATGCCCCTGAAACTCGAACTACGCACATCACCCGATCCATCGTCGCTTTGATCAACCGTGTCAGTTTATCCGGAAAACCGTGTTCGTGCATTAGCTGCCATAGCTGGTCCCGATCGATTGTATCATATGCGGCTTTGAAGTCGATGAATAGATGATGTGTGGGCACGTTGTATTCGCGGCATTTCTGCAGTACTTGGCGAATGGCGAACACCTGGTCCGTGGTGGAGCGTTCGCCCATAAAACCCGCCTGGTACTGCCCCACGAACTCCCTTGCAGTTGGTGCTAGTCGACGGCATAAAATTTGGGAGAGTACCTTGTAGGCGGCGTTCAGCAATGTGATTGCGCGGTAGTTGCTACAATCCAGCTTATCGCCCTTTTTGTAGATGGGACACACGACACCTTCCATCCACTCCTGCGGCAAAACTTCCTCCTCCCAAATCTTGGTAATGACCCAGTGCAGCGCTCTAGCCAGTACCTTAAATAGCTCTCCTGGTAGATGGTCAACCCCAGAGGCTTTGTTGTACTTCAGCCGGCTAATCTCCTCCTGGATTTCTTGGAGATCCGGAGCCGGTAAAATTATGTCCTGCGCGCGAAAAATTCATTTTGACTTCAACGGGGTTACACCTTTTGGACATTCTACCAAGCGCCACACCTTATTAGTTTTGAGAGACATCAGTTCGTCTTCAATTGCATTTCGCCAATGTTCTTCATCTGAACGACCGTAGACATCCTTATACGTTTGAGATGGATCAAGGAATGGATACTCGAATGTTGAGACAGGAGTACTTTGGGTAGTGAAGATTCTGTCAACGATATAATCTTTCCATTTACCCGGAGCCTTTCTGTCCCGTTCACTGCACCTTAATAAATTTTCATCTTGTTCAGGTTGCGGATGGACTGTTGGAGTACGATCAGAATCCATATTTTCATTGTCATCTACTTTCATTACATCAATTTCTGCAACAGATTCAACATCAGGATCATGATAATCTTGAACATCTTGAACTTCCCCCTCTTGTTCGATTATTTGTACAGCTGGGACTTCAACAGCTTCTAAATCATCATCAACACCAAACGGAACAACTACCAATGGGGTTCTGAACTCATTATCGACTTTTTCAACGTAAGGGAAACAGTTTTAATTGAACTTAACATCTCTTGCGATGAACAACTTCCTATCTACCGTATTCCACTCGGTGCATATCCTAACCATTACAGCTGCTCGACTCTTCGAATCCAGTTTCATCCACAATTGAGACGGTATCCAGGCGAACGCTTTACTTCCAAAGACTATCCAATGCGCTCGTCGGGCTTCTGTTCAATTAGTATACTGATGCTAATACTGCTTCGTTCCTTTTCGGAACTTAAGACTCCGTCAGCATAGCACGAACCTTCTCTATAACTGTTCGGTTGAACCGTTCCGATACTCCATTTTGCTGTGGAGTATAACTTACGGTTGGTTCGACTTGAATGCCTTTTGATGCGTTCATCCTTTCGTTTGATGCGTTTCATGAAATCCTTTTGAGCTTTTGAAAAATACTCACTAGCTTGATCGACAGTCATTTTTTATATTTGAAATCCCGTGGCAACAGTTGCCATTGACTCATAGTTCAAAATTTTTCGAACACTTGTGACTTTCTTTCCAGCATGTACACTACGGCAAAGTGTGAATAATCGTCCATGAAGGATACAAAGTAGCGCGAACCGTCCCATGCAGTTAGTGTTATAGGGCCGCATACACCCGAATGACACCCAATGGCCTTTTCGCACGCACCCGGGTGCCCTTGAATGGTTCTCTACACTGCTTCGCAAATATGCATGGTTCACAAAATTCTTTTTCTCCAGATTGTGGAGGCATCTCCTTCACCATATTAGCCAGTGTTTTCATACTGCTGCTTCCTAGGTGTCCTAGCCTTCGATGCCAGAGGTTCACATGATTAACTTCACATAAGTTTGCTGTTCCGTATTCATAATAAACGTCAAGTTCATAGAAATCGCTCCGTAGGTGTAGTGGGCATACTCCGATTACTTCGCCTTCAAGTTCCATCTTCGCAACTGTTTTATCGAACGTCCCCTTGATATTTCGCAGGTTAGGTACATATAGAACGTCATTGATAGTAACTTGTACGCACATGTTGTTAAATCCAGTAATACAGCTTTTGTATCAAGCTTGAATGGATTCGTCATCCTTAGCAACATTTATCACTATAGGATGATTCAAATTCCAATTGAACCAAATTCTTCTCGTTGAAAAGATGGTCGCTGGCACCAGAGTCAAGCTTGAATATCAGCTTCTTTCGTTCATCGCTGTTTCGAGCTTCTCTTCTGTCTACCATGAATGCCACTGCTTTGCCTCCACTTGCTACATTAGCTTCTGCTTGAATCTTGACGCAACAGTTCTTGGCCATATGCCCTTTTTGATGACAACGGTTACATTTTCCAGCAAACTTCCTGAACTTCTGCTTGTTACTAGAGAACGCCGTCGGTTTTTCCTTATACGTATCGGACATTCGATCGCTCTTCTTTAATTCTTCTGCCAAAAGTCGTTCTCTCACAACGTCCAGTGTCAGCTTTCCTTATCCGAAATTCTCTAAAGCGGTCACTAGTGGATCGTACGTCTCCGGAAGGGTCACGAACAATTGAGACACCAAATCGCTTTCTTTCAACAAGCTCCAGCAGACTTCAGTTATCGGATAAGTTCATCGAAAGTCTTCAAATGATATCTAACGGATGAACTTTCTAGCATCGTCAACTTTGCAAGCTGCTTCCGAACGAGCGTTTGAGACGAAACAGATTTCGTGGCATAAACGTTTTCCATTGTGATCCAAATTTGTTTAGCGGTATCTTTTTCTCGGATGAGGTCCAGCATGTCGTCATGAATGAATGAAATGCAGAGATTCGCTGCTTTACGTCCTGTTCGTTGAACTTCGCTACCCAAGCAACCAGAAGTTCAGATTTTACTTAAATTTACTCTTAACCGAACTAATTGGTTAACTATGGTTCACATCAAGTTCCAAGCATCCTTAACGGAACTTTAAAGTTCACTTAAAGTTCCGTTACATACAAAAAATTACTTAAAATGAGAGCTGATTAAGCCAAAAAAGCCCTTCTTATCCGAACTTCTGGTTGCTTGGGTAGTTCCTCTGGCGCTGCCGGGGCTTCTTTTTGCGTGACTTCCAACAGACTAACGGACTTCAGATATTTTTCAACCCGGAACTTCCAATTTTCGTAGTCGGTACCCTTGAACTGGGGAATGCCGTATACGGCAAGCTCCTTACGCGCATCGCCCATAACCTTTTAATGATTGATACTAACGCAGGGTCAAACAGCTTAATTAATATTTATTGGACTTCCGTATTGGTTGAGAATTTAAATGCGACAAAAATTAACGAATAGAGAAGGAGCGTCAATAACTCATTGGTTGCTACGCTTGTTAACAATAAACTCGATTACTGTGATTTCTAACAGATAGCCCAACCCTGACGCCTGTTGTATTTGTAACTTAATGAGTTGATCGGGGGATGTGCGAAGTTCGAGTTTCAGGCGCATTCTCGAGTCCCTTTGAAATGCGCAGAGGCTTACGGCAAGGTGATGGTCTTTCGTGTCTGCTACTCAACATCGCTTTAAAATGGCTAATACGAAAAGCAGGTATTAATACGAGTGGTACAGCAATTTTCAATTACATAGGATTCTGTTTTTACACGATTTTTATTCGCTCGTATTTTTGATCGTGTGACTTCAATTTACCATCAAAAGCTTTGCGACATGTTTTAAAAAATCCTTAATACCGTGAAGTACCCTAATTTCGCGCACTTAAGATCTGACAAAGTTAAAACGTTCATTGAAAAACATTTAGTGGCCATTTGGGAACATTTGCTACTGCATCACGTAGTAGAAGGTTCTCAAAAAAATGTTACTTGCAAACTTTGCTGTTATTTAAAAAAAATGCGGTATGAATTTGAGACCGTTGTATGCTCCTTATTTCGCGCATGAAAATAGGATAGTTCCTAATTTCGCGCAAAAGTGTTCCTAACTTGGCTCATGTTTGGAATGGAATATCGTTATTGGTTTGATGAAATACATATAATCAATTGACCAATAGAAGCATGCATCCATTGTTCAAAATATACAGATAACGGTATCAGACAGCCGTCAGTGACCCATTCTTTAGTCGAAATGGTATGCCCCTATATTTCGACCCTCTGGAGCTTTGCTTAGATTTTACTTCATGAGTTTTAGTTTTTTTTTTTTTTTTTTTTTGTTTCTTTATTAAAGAGACTTTCAGCCCGAGGCTGGCTCGTCTCCGATGAGTTTTAGTTGACACAAGTCATAATTCCTAATATCGTTTTCTTCTGAAATATAAACCGTATTTTAGGAAATAAGACATTGTATCAGCAATGTTTATTAAGCAATGTGCATTAAAAAAAAATTGAGACATAATGTATGAAAGTCTTTAATTCCACTATCTCTTACTTAGACAATCTTCAAATATGTGTTTCATATAAGACATCTTCAATATTATATACATTATCGAAAAAGCTGCTGTAGTTTTATCCTCGACTTAAGTTTAGCATCATTTTACACATCGGATTTGATAGCTATTGCAAGAACTAATTTATAAGATCTTTCAAGTCAACATAAGTCGATGTTGGTGGTTATCCGCCTGAAAATTAGATAAAAAGCGGATGATAGTGAACTCCTCGGGTTCTATTCAGTGTAAAACTGTCCTGTGCATTATATTGCTTTTGTTTCATTAGAATGTTGCAAATGAAACTACGCAACAACAATAAACGAAATTAGGCACTCTAATTACTCTCATATGCCTAATTTCGCGCACAAAGCGAAAGTCTAAATAAACACAAAATACATACAGTTTCACACTTTTCAATAGTAATGACGAATAAACATATCCAACAGAGCATAATGATACAAATATTTCCAAAAAGTAGCCAGTTTTGTACAGTAAAATCATTTGTTTACTTGGGTCATGTTCTTCGTCTCTGTGCTAAGCACAAGCAAATATGGCGGCCATTGAGAGAAGCGAATTGAAATAATTTTGTTTGGTGTACTAAACCAAGTTTGTTTTTCAAGTTCTTTCGTGGAAAACATTCAGCAACAATGATATTTTGAAATCCTCCAGATTTTTCAATTTTGACTGGTACCTAAAAATTGAGAAAATAAATGATTTTATAATGCGCGAAATTAGGGCACACCACGGTAATTCAAAGAAAAATCGCATGGTAATTGAAATGCGTTCAACATTTTGGATGAGTGTAAAATTGAGAAAGTGTAAATCGTGTAAAAACAGAATCCAGTGTAGTCCGTACAGCTATTTGGCTTCTTTGAGAACTTTGAGAAGATGGAGGAAGCCTATACATCAGACTGAAGAGGAAAGCTAAGCTGATCGGACTAGTCATCAACACGTCGAAGACGAAGTACTTGATAGGAAAAGGTTCAAGAGAAGACAATGTGAGCCACCCACCGCGAACTTGCATCAGCGGTGACGAAATCGAGGTGGTAGAAGCACGTAGAAGATTGGTCGATCAGATGGATAACGATGGACTGGGTGGTTGGCGACG
>NW_026942312.1:0-30958 GCF_024139115.2 Armigeres subalbatus
AGAGGAGAGCAAATTTGCAGTATCCCGGCCCACAGCTGGACGGGTAATTACGGTACCATTAACGATACGCGATCGACGATCCTTGCGGTGCTGTTCGCAATCATGTAAAAGTGGGGGGAATGGTGGTAATTTTGGGTTCCGCATTCGAAATCACATTAGCAGGCTCAAATTGTTACATGGCCAAACTGACGACGTCGTCGTTCTGTCCAAAACAAAGTTCTTCCCGCAGCCAGAGCAGGAGATGCAGTTCGAAAATGACCGCACGATTACCGCAGGCCAAACATATTTGGAAGTGGAATTAATTTATGGACACATTACTCTGTAGAACATGGAGGCCGATTATTGCCGGTTATCGGCGAGCTCCCTAATGAGGCCGGGAAACGTAAAAGTAGCATTAAATGATGTTTGAAGGCTTCACCGCCGACGTTTCGTTGTTTCAAGATATGGGGAAGCATTTGCTGATTACTACCCGTATGCACTTACGCTAATGTGATATTAATCATAGGCCTGGCCATGAACTGCGCAACGAATCGAGCTGGAAAACAAAGTTTCGATTTGGCGTCGGATGAGCAGTGTTTCGAAACTTTGTCGGGACGTATCCGAAAGTATCGTCCAAGTACCTACTAATATATTTTTAGTTTGATTGCTTATGCCTTCCAGACGGATATTTTTATTTGAATTGAAGTTATTCGTCAATCGTAATTCAATCCTAACCTTCGTACAGTGTTCGGGTCAATGTGCCCCGAATCGCACTTTCAGCTTGCAATAAGATTTTAACGCAAAGTGGTGAAGATCTGAAACTTCCTGAACATCGACCTACTTTGTAAGACGTTCCAAACGGTTTTGCACCAAGCGTAGTTGCTCTGGTAGACCAATTAGTCTAAGCGCCAACACAATTCGGAGGACTTAGAAGATCCGATTTGAACATTCTATGATCGTAAAGCATGTGCATGGCCTCTATGCTACTGTTTGGACATGATGTGTTATTATCGGTTTTCTACAGAGCAGAAATGACGTGGTAGATTAATTGGTCTGAACTTCAGGACAATTTGTAGAACTTGGAACATCCGTTTTGAATATTTTAAGATTGAAAATCAAACGCATAGCCTCTAAGGTCATGTCTGGACATAATAATAATAAAAATAAAAGAGTTTCAGATGATTTGTTTTAGCGCAGCTCTCCCAGACCGGTATGCCGTATTCGATCACAGGGAGGATGATTTGTTTGTAGACAGGGCCAGATTTAGCTGGAAGGGGGCCCGGGGCCGACAGCTTGTGGTGGCCCCAAAATGTAGGTTTTGATACATAATATTTGTGAGGGGCCCGGGGGGCCACGCCCCTCCTAAATCTGGCCCTGGTAGACAGCAAGTTTATTTTTCAGGGACAATGATGACCGCCGGTTAATCAAAGGGTACAGTAGTTTTAACAAAACGTTACACTTGGTCACCGTCTTGTCAACCTGTTGACGGAAAATAAGCATGCTGTCGAGTGTACAGGTGTGCGCCGGTCAGATATTCATCGACGTTGGCGTTTGTCAGAATTTTGGTCGGCGGCGGCGGCGTGAATCGGCGTGGCGATTTTTTTTATTACGTTTCTCCAAGATTTTTTTTTGCACTTTTTCGGGATCTTTTCAAGATTTCCATTCTCAAACAAATATTTTTTTCTGTCAAAAAAATATTGAATATACTTGTTTGCGGAACTGAAGTTTTTTTTCTCGTTTAATTCTTAAGTGTCTCGAATAAATATGGACATGATCTACATCAGTCAGATGGTCAACATCCCAAGAAGCAGAATGGGACCAAGAAGGAAATCACCGCTGGTTAATTTTGAAAGTTTCGTGCAGAAGGATGAAGAAAATTGATCCACTGAAATTTGGTTTTCATCCCTGATGGTATGATTGAATATATTGAAGCGATTTGGATAAGAAGAGTGGGCTTGCCAACTTCCTATTGTTAACATTTCGCGGATAAATGACGGGCTCTTCTCCCCATCTATTGGATCAATCTGGAAAACGATGGATAGATTGTATTATTATATGTACGAACTTTCTTTTGGAAGGAGATACTCTATTCATCCCGTGGATTCGCATAAGTGTATCTGCTTGTATTCAACACGACTACAGTGGGCTGGTCACGTTGTTCGTATGCCGGAAGAACGTCAAGCGAAGATAATATTTAGTAGAGAACCCGGAAGAGACCGCAGGCTTCGTGGAAGGCCACGTACACGATGGCTTTTTGCTGTTGAAGAGGAGCAGAGGGCGCTCAATGCTCAGGGCGACTGGAAGCGATTGGCCCAGGATCGAGTCCAGTGGAGAAGGATACTCCATTCGGCGTAGGTTCATCGAAGAGCCGTAGCCTATCAAGTATCAAGTAGTATCTGCTTATGGAACCACCCCACCCGTTTTTGGCCCTTCATACAAGAGTTTGATGAAATACAAACAATTGGCAGGTGCCTACCTACAATAGATGGTAGTATCATCATCATTTTCAAGACTTCCATTCTCAAAGAAAGAATCTTTTGAATTTCGTATAAAAAATCTAATGAACTTCTCCATAAAATTCTATAAGATTATCCTAAATTTGGAAATTATTTTCGGATATTCCACGTTTTGAGAAATCTTTGGAATTCCCAAATAAAAAGTGACATACGGCCGATTCAGTGATTTGACCGGAAAAGTCGTTTGCCCTAACAGGTCGTTTGGCCGAAATGATCGTTTAGCCGAATAGGTCACCAGCACGAAATTGCCGTTTGGTCGAAATTGTCGTTTGACAGAATGAGCAATATGGTCGAAAACATTGTTTGGGCCAACAGGTCATACGGCCAAATGTCAAGAATTTACTCAAACTTAGTCAAAAATATCCATTCGTTTGGGCTTATGACATTAGGGCCTTTTTGTCATACGTTGAGCGTTGAGCGAAATTTCGTTTTTTCAAGTCGATACTGGCCTGTAAGCCAAAAGTCATCTAACCAAATCCCATTGAACCAAATTGAATGGAATTGATATAAGGTCGAAAATGGTTTAACCAAACATGTAGTTTGACCGAAAGCGACATACAGCCGAAATGGACATTCAGCCGAACTGGTAATTTGGCCGAAAAAAAACATTTAACCGAATAGATCGTTTGGCCGAAAACGGGTATACCCCGTGAGGCATAAGTACGTTAGGCATAAAGTCGTTAGGCATAAGAACGTTAGACATAAGGGACGTATGATAACGGATGTTGAGCATAATGTACGTTAGGCATAATGGACATTACGCATAAAATGACCCAAAGAACAACCCATGACATAAAGAAGGCAGAATTATGCCAAACGTCCATTATGCCTAACGTACTATGCCAAACGTCCTTATGCTTAACGTCACGTACCCATCGAAAATGCCGTTTGGTAGGGATGGTCATTTGGCCCGGAAGTGTCTTTCGGTCAAATGACATTTTCTGTCAAAGGGAACATCCATAAGTTACGTAACGCTTAGAGGGGGAGGAGGGTTGCCCGAGTGTGACAACCCATACAAAATTTTCTTATGATTCATACAAAAAGTGAGACATAGGGAGGAGGGGTAGTTGAAAATGGTAATTTTTGCGTTACGTTTGAATCTTCCTAAATGACCTATTCGGCTAAGTCATTTTGGCAAAATGATTTATTCAGCCGAACGACACTTTTCAAAGAAGGTTGCAAAAAGGACGTTTTTTGGTCAAATGACTCTTTCTGCCAAATGACAATTCTTACCGAAAGACATTTTTGGTAAGATAATCTATTCGGTCAAACGACTATTTCGGCCGAACGGCATTTTCAGCCAAATGACCTGTTTACAACAAACAACGTTTTACAAGTCCGACCAAATGCTTTCGGTTAAACAAGTTTAGACCTGATAACAGTTTCCGTCTTAAACTTTTAGTTTTGCTAAATGGAAATTAAAAATTCCGAGCATTTTTCCGTTGTTTTGAAGTTGGCTATGCCAAACTAGCCGTCTAGTGATGAATCCTTATCTGCCTTATCCTTGCGAAAAAATCATGCGAATGAAGGATAAATAAAAGTAGCCGTCTTAAATAATCTAGGTTGAGGAAGTCAACGTTAAAGCATCCCTTTTACCAGTCATATTTTTCTGTGTAAATTTCGAAGGATATTCAACAGAAACTCAATAGGAATTTGCCGTGGATAATCTGAATATTTTCCAGAAATTTGGAACAACTTCCCGTGAAAACTCTGAAGAGATTCTCATGTAAATTTCAAGCAATGTTCCTTGGTAAATCCAAGGAACTCCTCTTGGTAATTCCAAAAAATTCTTGAAACTAGAAAGTAGCTCCTCTGGTAAATCTGAAAATAATTTCCAAAGGAATATTCTAAAAAAACTTGAAGAATTTTCTGGGGAAGTTCATCAAATTTTTGAGATGAAATTTAAAAAAAATCTCCCGTTAATGTCTTGAAAATATCCAAAATGACCAATTCAGCCGAATGACACTTTCGACCGAATGTCCATTTCGGCCAAATGGCCCTTTCGACCAAACGACTATTTCGGCCAATGGGCATATTCGGCTATTGAGCTATTCGGCTAACCAAGTTTTTCAGCCTAAGAAACTGTTCGACCAAATGACATTTTCGGCCAAATAACCTAGCAAAGTATGAAAACATAATATATTTTGATTTTGCCATCAAATTGATTCATAATTTGTTTCCAAATATGAATCGATTGATTACATATTTTGATCTAATTTATTACAGTCACAATTCGATGGTTGGGCCACAACCTCGACCCAACTAACGGATTCGGTTTTGAACAGCCATTCGAACACGTGCATTTTGACTTGAACATCACAAATGATGCCCAGTGACGCCAAAACCCATTTTCAGTGTTTACATTGATTGATTGATTGCTTTTTAGTTGTTTAATGTCCCAACCAGCGGAGGACCAAGTATTAAGATCCCTACCAGCGAATCCCGACTGTACTAAATTAAATCATATGACATCAAACTGTGTACTTATTTTGAAATCGGAAACCAATATCAAATAGTTTTCGATTTGCTCTCATCGACAGCAGGAATAGTTTTTGATTTGATGTCACAGTTAGATTTTTCTGCTATACGTTTTGTTATTTTAACCGTTAAAACAACCAAAAAGATATCAAATTAAGTAAACATAATCGACGATTTCACAACATTAAAACAAGTTAACGATTTGCTCTCAAGCTTTGCTCGGGTAGGCTTCTACCAAATAATCTTTTCGGTTAAACGACATATTGGCCAAACAACTTTCAGCCTTGTGGTCTTCGGTCAAATGGCTTTCTGCCGAACGACTCTTTGCCGTTCAAAAATTCAATTTCAATGATTTTTTTTTTTGATTTCAACGGGAAATCCTTCGCAATTTTCACACGAAATTTTGCTTAGTTTTTACGAAGAGCTTTTCGAAATTTTAACAAGAAATTGTATGGAATTTTCATAAAAATCATTGGTATCTTCACGAAAAATTTTCTCGAGTTTCAACATGATGTTGTAGAGATCTATCAGTCAATTATACGGAAATTCCACTGAAAATTTTGCAGATTTATTCAAATTTGGATCAAATTTGGAAAATTATAGATCAGCAGCGTAGAAAATTTTAAACAGCGGCGCGCTGATGCAAAAATGTAGGCGGCGGCGGCGTGCCAAAAGCTGTCGGCGGCGGCGACGTGGCGCGGCGGCGCACACTTCTATTCGAGTGTCAAGCCAAGGTAGTCGGCCTCATTGGCCCATTCTACAGTCGGGTCATTGAGGATGATTTTACAGTCCCCAGGTGGAACACGTTTAGGGGATTCAGAGTGAGGGAAAATGATGACCTGGGTCTTCGCCGCGTTGATACAGATCTTCCAGCAGGTGAGGTACTCTGTAAGGCCTCATTGGAGTTTTGCCACTAGCGCTCTGATCTACCATTGTAGACGAACAGAGACAGAATGCCTTCTGGAGGTTCTGGCATGCGAACAGATTGAAAAGCAGGGGCCCGATGATACTGCCCTGGGGGACGTCTGCGACGATGTTGTGCGCATTGAAACTCGACCCGCTAATGGAGACTCGGAATGTCCTTGCCGATAGATAATTGTTGATGATTTTCACCAAGTAGCTGGAAAGGCCACCATGCCATACATTGTCGAATGCCTTCTCAACATCGAGTAAGGCCATGGCGGCTGTTTTTGAGACAAACTTGTTTCCGTTTGAGGACGTTGGTAAATCGAGTCAGTTGGTGTACAGTTGACCGACTGCGTCGGAAACCAAACTGTTCCTCGAGCAAGATGTTGAGATTTTCGACATACTCAAGTAACCGGTGATGAATAGCTCTTTCGAATAGCTTGGATAATCCTGAGAGAAGGCTGATGGGACGATAACTTTTGGGGGAAGAAGGATCCTTCCCAGGCTTTCAGATGGGGATGACTTCCAGGAAAGTAGCTGAGCATGAGACACTGATTAAAGATCAGTAAATGGTCCTCGAAGAACGGAGCACTCATATGTTCGAGATTCAGGATGTTGTCGAAGCCTGCGCCCTTCATGTTCTTCGATGATTTGATATAGGCCGTCAATTCGCCAGCTGAGATCTCCAAATCCTCCGTGAAGTCGTTGGGTAACAAATGGATGTTATTAGCATGCTCGTTGACGGCTGCTTCGTGTGGACTGACGATGTTCTGTCCAAGATTGTGTGAGCTGTTGAAGTGACGACCTATTTCAGCGACCTTCTCTACAGGAGTTATCAAGCGATCCTTAGAGCCATCATTGTCTAGTGGGATCAAATATGTAATGGGCCGAGGCTTGGATTTTAGCATTGTCATTTTCCAGAACGGCTTAGCGAAATATGGGAGAGAGCGGATCTTATTCGAGAACTAGTTATTTTTGAGGTTCACCTTTCTGGCCTTGATAATTTTTGTGATTCGATTGTAGCGTATCTTAAGCTCAGGAAGTCCAGTACGCTGAAAGAGCCTGCGAGTAACATTCCACAATCGAATAAAACCTTTGGTGAGTGTATTGATGTTCAGGGAGTTGCTTACCTGCCGAGCCGTCGGTACATGTTGCTCTCGGGTCACCGAGATCGCCGCCTCGATGGAACGCAGCTGCGATCGATTGCTTCAGGCGTTACCGGCCGCGCCTCGTAGTCGACAATGGCGTCCACGCCCCTTTGGAGCCAGCCTCAGTCAATTCGGTGGTAGTTTCGCCGGAACTGCTGATGCCGATTGACCGATTGACTTCCGCCACCACCGGATAGTGATCCGAACTGAGCTCCTGCTAGACGACCGGCTGCGAGACGTGGTCGTTCATGTTGGTTATGTGTTGGTCGAGGGTTGCGTGGACACCGGACCGACTCAGCCGAGTGGAGGAATCCGAGCTCAAGATCGTGTAGTGGCCTTCCTCCATGTCGTTGCTTCAGATGGTGCCGTTTCAATTGCCGTGACTGTTGTCCCAGGCTTGATGTGGTCGTCGGCAATGATATACTGGGCTTGCCTCCGCATAAGCTTGACGATGTCCCTCCGAAGGGCAGCCGATAAGCATCGCCAGCTTTGACTTGAATTGGGTAGTAACGCCGCGATGAGCGTTATTGTGCCGACGGAAGTGGTCACTTCAACACCGATGACTTCATACTCAGCTGTAAGCTTGGCAGCAGGCGACAGTTGATGTTATATCGAAGTGCGATGGCCACACCACCTCCCCTGGAGTCGCACGATGCGGAAGTTCGGGATGTGGACGCTCACCTCCGGTTTAAGGTGCGTTTTAGTGATGAACGCCACATCGATCTCCTTCTCCTCGAGGAAATTAGCAAGTTCGATGCTTTTGCTCTTGAGCGAGAAAGCGTTCCAGTTGACCCCCACCCTTGCAGTCATTTTCAATAATGAACATGCCAAGAGTGAAGACCTGATCGGAACAGGTTTTGCAGCCGCGCAGCCGAGTGGCGAGCTTATCCTTCCGGTGGGACGGCTTCGTTCTCCGACTGGCGACGGAACCCAGGAGGAGGGAGCGGAGACCATTAGCTGGTGGATGATGCCGACGGAGCTTGAGCTTGAACCAACGCAGCTGCCTCTGCCAGTCGCTTGTGCTGTTGTAATGGTAGGAGGATTGGAATCGTGATATCTCCTCGTCTTGTCGTGACGAGGGATTTTGTCCACGGCCACTGGCTTCAGGCCGCAGCTATCGCGTTCCGCAATGAGATCTTCTTCCTTCATGTCGTGGAGCACTCACCGCCAAGCCTTGAGCGGCTTCGTGCCGGGGTGGTCATGAGTGTAGTACTCATACTTGTGGACCTCGAGAAGCTCCACGACGGACTGATGATGGTCCTTGTTTGCAGGCATCACTTTCATGCCCTCGCTGCAGAGCCGAAAAGTACATTTCACAGCTGCCGAATTTTCGGGCGCAAATCCGGCGGATCGCCCTTCACAAACGCGGGCGGACACTAGCGGACATAGCTTTCATGTTGTTCTATTGATTGCACTTTTCAAATCATTTCATGAAAAAAATGTTACTTAGGTCCTTTTGAAAAGTGAAGCGAGACTTCTCCTTCCACTCCGGTTGCACCTGCGGCAGTTGCGATTGCTGCTTCTTCCGTTTCTTCGGCGGATGGCCAGTATCATCGATTGGCAACGACGAATATACGTTGCTCAGCAAAAGCCCGCTTCTCCAACTACAGTGCGCTTCGGTACCTTTCCCGCGACCGAATCGGCTATCGAGTCTCCCATAACGGGTCCGGGAGAAAATAACGCCTGCGCAACGAAGTGAAAACGTGAACAGCGAACGAACGAAAAAAAAGACACTTAAAAAAATTCGCGGGCAAAAAGCACGCCCGTACGCGCAGCTGTCACAAACTAGAATGATATTTGCGACGGTGTTGATTTCACTGAACTGCTAGAGCATCCTAAGTTCGACCTCGATAGCATTGCAGTAATGTTAACGATCTGGGCTTTCGGACAATCGATTTCGTTCCGTACATCATATTCTCCATCACTGCACACCGATACCGATATTAAATCTACGTAAAGAAAAAGTTTTGTTTGTTTCTACAGTACTCTGAAATCCTCTGCAACAGTTGCTATCGCAGAAAGTGAAAGACTCAGTTGTGGTCTCGTTGGGTAGAGTGCATTTATCAGAATCCATGATAACAATGGAAAAAACATTTGCATTTAGGTATACGACCATGCACAGAACGAGTTATTTATTTATTAATCACCGTCTCGAATGTTTCACATAATTCCACAGACTGTATCCTAATCTGAAACCCTAATCCTATTTTTAAAAACAGATTTTGACATGTTAAAATCGAATACTGCACTGACACTATTGAAAGAACGAAGACATTGATCAAAGGCGTTGTTGAATCCGTAGGAAGTTCTATGGCGTCTTATGAAGACGGTCGCGATTCGCTGGTTGGGCCACGACCTCGACCCAACTAACGGATTCGTTTTTTTAGTTGGGCCAACTGACATCCATTTGAACACGTGTATTTCGACTTGAACATCACAAATGATTTCCAGTGATACCAATACCGTTTTCCGTGTTTTCATTGAATTTTGACGTACGGTTGATTTTTAGTTGGGCCATGACCCAACCAGCGGAGGCCCAACTAAAAAGTGACCCAAGTATTAAAATCCCAACCAGCGAATCCCGACTGTAGTAGCTCGCGCTCACGCAGCAGACGAGAAGGAGCATAAAACGAAACGTTATTCAGCAACTGGGGGGAGTCCAGGTTTCCACATAGCAAATTGAAGACGAAAAACCTCTGTAAGTTTGTCCGCCTCGAAGCAAGCGTAACGCAATCAGTCTGCAGCGGCTTGTGTAATCAGGTTGGTTCAGTGGATTCGTCCAGGATAGTCGGCGAAGGGCATATCGAATAAAACAGCGCGTGACATTCTCCATACAAATGATCTGCGTTGTGTGGGATGGAGACCACACGCAGACAGCATATTCCAAAATGCTGCGCACCAACGAGCAATACAGCGCCTTGATAGCATGTACGTCGTTGAAGCTGCTGGCGGTGCGTATAATAAATCCAAGTGCTGCGAATGCTTTAGCGGTAGTGGCGTATATATGATTATTCCCAGGTCGCGAATGCTTTCAACGTGCTCTAAGCGTGCCGCTCCGATTGAATATTCAAAGGATATTCGTGAGTGACGGCGAGAGAATGGACTTGCACTTTGTGATGTTCAGTTCCTTCCCGTTCTCAAGGAACCAGCACTGCAGCTCCTTGATAACGGCCTGCAGCACGCAGCAGTCAAAATGAGACTCTATAACTCTATAAATTTTAAGATCGTCGGCGTATAGCAGTTTTCCCGATTTCAGTCGGAAGGAGGATCGTTGATAAATAATACGAAGATAAGTGGCCCCAGAATACTTTTTCTTTAATCAATTTAAACACTTCGAATATGTTCTTTTCTTTCGATGGAGCGATTTTGTTAGAATTTATAAAACAGCAAACTTAACATATTTTCTGACAAACACACAGCACAACAAATCAACCATGCGTTCAGCAGAACAATAAACAAACAATCAACCAATTCTTGGTCAATCGCCAGTCTGCCTACACACTGGCCTATCTGACACCCCACAGCCCATAGCCAGCGCATGCGGGGTCTATCCCGGAGCCGACTTCCTCCTTCAGGTTCTAAACAGGGCTAAACATCACATTAGCTAAAAATTTGGGAGGATTTATAAAATGGCAAAGCAATCTTTTAAGCATCGGGAAGAAAAAAAAGTTAAAATTTGAATCACTCTACTGTCTATGGCACAAAAGCATGCTATTATTAATGGAATAGATATTCTTTATATTATGGATCTGCGTAGGCATCACTATACTAGTTGGAAAAGTTAGTTAGAGCTTTATTTTTCTTTATAGCTGTACCAAAGAAATTCTTACCATATTCTACAGAAACATCGTCACTCATGCTCCCTAATATGAAGAATATACTTATGTTTTCTTGAATCCGTATTAGAGCGGGGCGCAGTTGTATGGGAAAATGCAAACTTCGTCCAATCAAGTGAGATCAAGGTTTTTCTGAATCGTTTTGGGACCCCAATCAACTGTGCAAAATATGGGCTCGATTGGTTGCGACCTCGCATGCCGCATCGCGTTTTAAATTTACATGAAGATTAGTACTTTTTTACATTTTTGCTCTTAGCGGCTTCAATTTATCATCAATAACGTGACTCAATACGTTAGCATATAGCCTGGAAGATGCCGAAAGACTTTGCTGAAGAAGGTACGCAGCTGGAAGGTCTACAAAAAATGTTATTACGTTTCGAAAATTGATTGTTCAAACCATATGCAAGAAATCAATGTTTCTGCCAGCACTACCGGACAACCTGTAGTTGTCAGAGAGCGAAACCCATTTTCATTCTAGTCGGAATTTTTACTTTGTGAAATCATTCCGAATATCTCCCATTAGCTTTAAAGTCCTATAAAATCAATAATTTTGAAATAACACTCAGGTAAATTATTGCACCACGTAGTTCGGCAGTGCTGGCAGAATAAATGATTTTTTGCATATGGTGTGAATCAATCTTCGAAGCGTTATAACTTTTTTCGTGGACGTTCCAGCAACGTGCCTTCTTCAGCAAAGTTTTTCAGCATCCTTTGGGTTATACTTTAACGTAATGTGCCGCTTGGTTTACGATGAACTGAAACCTCTAGTAGTAGAAATGCAAAAATATACTTTCTTCCATACTAATTTCCATACAAACTTCAAATGCGATGCGGAAAGCGAGGAAGCAACCAATCGGTCCCAAATTCTGCACAGTTTTTCAGGACCCAGAATGGCTTCGAAAAACCATTGATTTGAAAAAATGACCATGACGCCCCACTCTAATCCGTATGGATATGAGTCAATTATACAAAAAGCGCTAGTCATGCAAAGCAAGGGGGCACTCAGCTTCAAGCATATTAATCGAACGATTCTACATTACTGTATATTACCTGATCAGATCATAGTCAAACATATTTCACTCAGTTATGCTTCGGTTATCATTTGTTCTTTTGTGCTTCGTCCCGGAGATTTTCTGCGACCACGTATCGATGAACTGCACCATTCCCCTGTTGAGCTACCCAAATCAGGGTCCACTTCCGGATGGGATCTGTGATTTTAATGAAACCTACGAATGGAGCTTACGGGAAGTCTACTTTCCTGAGGATCCAGCAGCCGCAAATCCATCAGAGTCTGAAGATTGGCTGCGACTTATGCAGTACCATCGCCACCAAAATCAGTCCAGCTGTATTCAATTTATTCTGCAAATTTCCATGATCGATAAAATGTCCCATATGCACCTGATGTGCGACGAATGGCGTGTGCTGACAATTTTCCTAAGCAGCAATGCGGGCCACTATATTGGTACGGAACCGCGGCTTATCCCAGTACATGAGTGCACTCCTTTCGCAGGATACGTCGTTCGAACGGACATGAAAAGTTTGTTCTTCAATCGTGTTCTCTTTGGGCAACCCCGTGTAATGCTTCATCTCTCTATGTGGTTTATTGGTGAGGACATGACGAATTCTGGAGATCAGTTGCAAAACTTGCACTGCAATTGCACGGGTTGGATCAATTACATGCGCCCGTTATGGGTATGTTGGAATAAACCCGATGAAGCACCAGTGCAAGAACAAGACCTGCAAGGGCCATTGGTGAGTGAGAGGAATGAACATAACAGAACTGCGATTATGATTTTTGTAGTCATGGTCTGTGTATTAATTATTCTGGCATGTTGGTAAAAAGTTTTTTTTTTCTTATGGCAATGTAATTTTTGGGTGCACACATCTTTAATCGTAAAGCATAGGTTACATATACATAAGACCACATTTTTGAGAACAGTGCTGCCGTAATCTGGAAAAGTGACGTCACAGCCATTTTACAACATGCATGTTTTCCATTTTTCTGTTAAAGAGCTCGATGAGTAGTACTCGCTAACACCATTTTTGGAAAATGGCGCATACGTCACTTTTTCAGATTACGGCAGAGTGGACCCCATGGGAAATGCTATTGAAATAAAACTTTCACATTTAAAAGAATTGTTCGTCAATGCATAAAACCTTTTCTAGAACCAAGATATCCTGAACATTCTCGTATACATTTATTCTGCCGATTACATGTCCGGTTATCAATAACGGAATGCTGAAAAAATCGACTACGTATTGCAACGAGTTGCAAACGCTATTTTTTTGCAATGATGAAACATAGGCTGACGATTTATAAGCGTCACCGCCGCCGCAATTTTTGACCGGCGCGACGCTGCAATTTTTAAACCGCACCGCCGATCAATTTCAGGCACGCCGATCAACTTTTCACCAAATATGCATCCTTTAATTTTCCTCCCTAACTTTAAGAATTTTTATTTCATCACCAAGAACAGCCAATATGATGCTGATCACCATATAAGTTTGAAATTGTTTGCCTTATTTATTGTGAAAGCTCAAGTGGAGGCTCAACCAGCGTGATGTTTGTAAGGGAATTGGCCAAATGTTTGACAAAATGCGTCCCATTCAGATGCCATTGTAGTTATTCGTTTGCTACAGTTTTTGCATAAATATTGCACGTATCTTCCCCTACGATTATATATGGGCGTGAATGCCGAGATATTGCATCAATGCCAGATATAATTTTTGAGATTTTGGGATATCTAAGATTTTCCTTAGAAACGCATGCGAAACAAGAGGCAAGAGAAAACCAACGACAAAGCTTTGTTTTTGTCGAATCCATAATCCATAATAATGATAAAAATCCGAAAAAAAATTTACAAATACAAAAAAGAAGAGAATTTTGTTGCTATCTTTTAATCACGTTATTTTGCACTATCCTACAGCAAATGTCGGTTTTATGCTATCGTAGTTTCTGCTTTCATGGAAATATTCGAGAATCTAATTCTGATTACAAAAATAACATCGTATAGTCGAAAATATCTGAGCATGCAAGGCAAATGATTCTTGTCATATTTATAGATAGTAGAATCTTCTGTTTTTTGACACTGGCTGCCTAGAAAAGTGTCAAAAAACGGCAGTCATTACCGTGCGCGAAATACTGGATAGTCATATTGTGTTCAGGTTCTGTTAAAGGGTTGTTGCGAGGTGCGTTTCTCAGTGATGAAAAAGGGTATATTGTTAGGCATTGCTTGATTATTGATTCCCTACTTTTGATTGAATAAAGAAAATTGAAGTAAAATACTGAACTACATGTATGGTCTTGATATTGAGTCAACATGAAATTTTGGATAAGTTATTTTAGTTTCAAACTCCGCAGTCTTATTTTGCTTTGCTAAGCTGCTTTGGTCGCTACAGCTGTATATCCAGTGAAAAAGGTCTCAGTAGGCGCGCTGTTGCAATAGTGAAAAAACGAAGTTAGGAGACAACTCGTGCAAGAATTTTCTCAGACAGTCAATTTAAAAATATGTGCTAGATTTGTTCCCATAAGTTAATTTGTTGCTAAATCTGTAAACTAAATTGAAAATTATCGACATGTATATTGTATTAGGATGTAGAATAGAATTTCAAATTATCCTCATAGTGCCGAAAGTGTCATTTGGACGAAAGGGTTATTAGGCCGAAAGGGTAATTTGACCGAGTAGGACATATATGATATTTGGCCGAATAGGACATTTGGCCGAATAGGTCAATTGAAAAGTGAGAAATAAGGAGTGAGAAGAAAGACGTCTCAATTCTTACTTTTCATTTCTCACTTCTCACTGTAAAAAGTGAGAAGCGCGAAGTGAGTAGTGAGACGTCTTACTTTTCAAATGACATAGTGTGTCAAATGTCCTATTCGGCCAAGTGTCCTTTTCGGCCAAACGACCCTTTTGTCCAATCGACCCTTTCGACCAAATGACCCTTTCGGTCAATAGACCCTTTCAGCGAAATGGGCCTTTCGGCGAAATGACCCTTCCGGCCAAATTACCCTTTCAGCCATATGACCCTTTCGGCCAAACGACCCTTTCAGACAAATGACTTTCGACCAGATGGGTATCGGCCTAATGGTTTGTTCGACCTAGTTGTGAGATATAGATGGCATTGTCTTGGACTCGAATAATGCACAGTGAATGATACACAGTATACTGTGAAGTAACAGTAATGTTGGTATCCCTGGACTGAATGCCGACACCAGCTCATGACAACAGGAAGCATTCATACTGCCTCATTTGCGATCGAACATCGGACTGGGTAAGTTGCATATCTAATGTTTGGGGTGATTCCTTCCAGAGAGAGAATCCAAACGGCACATTTGGCGACCATGACAGTCCTTCGCTAATCAGCGGAGATCAAAAATTGACCTTTTTTGATTTTCAAAAGAAGGAATCACCCGAAAACATTAAATTTCCAAAAAAGTGAAGACGAATGGAAAAACAGTAAAAAAAAACTGTGTTTAGTAATGTTCGCCGCCGTAAGTTGTGTATAGAAAAATAACTGGAACAACCAAAAATGGCAACGTGGTACTAACAGAAACAATGGTAATTGAAACATTACCCAAGCTCGACTCTGTTTTAAACACACAAATGTCGGATCGAAAGCTAGCAGCGTGTTGTTTGCCAAAGGCAATGTCCGCTGGTCGAATAGGCGTTCGATCCTGTTGTTTTGTTGTGCATGTGTCAATTCAACGGATTGCTATGTTTACCGCGGGAGAATTCCTTCAAGTAATTGCTGCGATCGTTGAATCGATTTTGTTGTTTTATGCTCAAATGTCAGATCGAAGGCTCGCAGCGTGTTGTTTATCGATATGATAATGTCCGCTGACGGAGAAGCAAATCGATTCTTTGTTTTGAGGCATAAATGTCAAATCGAGGTTGCGATCAATTCGCAAACAATCGTGCTACTCTACTCATGTCTATTTGATTGTACAGATTTCGTTGTTTTATGCTCAAATGTCGGATCGAAGGCTCGTAGCGTGTTGTTTATCAATATGATAATGTCCGCTTACGGAGAAACAAATCGATCTTGTTGTTTTGAGACATAAATGTCAAATCGAGGTTGAGATCTATTCGCAAACAATCATGCTACTCTACTCAAGATGAATACACTAGTAGGTGCTCCAATCTGCCAAGTTTATGGGAGAGAAGAAGGCGGGGGTGAAAAATTCATTTTCAGTGCAAAACGACAACAAACCGGCTGGCTCTCCCATACTAAAATCCAAGATGGCTGAATCGTGAATTTGGCAGATTGGAACACCTAGTGGTGTATTCATCTTGACTCTACTCATGTCTATTTGAATGAACTGTCAGAAAAATTCATTGTTACTGAATGAACTGTTGTAACATTGTTGCTACTAAATAATGTAGATCAATAGCTACTTGGTGACTATAACGGTCATTCCTTTTTAAGATCTGTTTACAGAAATGGAAATCGGAAAGTACGTCCGCGCTCCTCAGGAGGAGAACGATCAGCCTCCTGATGTGGGAGCTGAAGTAGAGGTTATAAGCGAGTATAACGAGCAATCCGATATTATGCATCTCGACAAAATATAGAATACTGCGGCGTCCTGCTGGCTGCTTCTCAGGTAATCGCAACAGTCACTAAACACGACAGAGCAGGGGGTAATATGCGATGCATCGCGCCTCCTCAGCATGTAGTATGAAGCAAATGTAAATAAACAATCCCACAAATTTTTTGATGGTCAGCATCAGTGTAGATTAACTAATATCTTACAAGATTCCAATTCGAACAATGTTACACTTTCTAAGCGGGGTGGCCCGCCTTTCCCAAGCGGCGAGGCCCGGATAATACATCTTAGGTAGGCTTGATTTGTTCGTGGATGACAGGCTTACTCCCCCCCTGCGACAGAGTCAATGAAATTCTCACCCACCGTATGCACTTGCCATGATAAACACTCTCCATGTACATGTCGTTTTCGGTTATTGCTGGGTCGAACCTAGTTCTGCACCGGATCCGCTCTAACTGCTGTCAAAACGTTCGGTTATTCGTTCAGGTTGGATCGCGATCCGCACCAGATCCGACCCAAAATGAATGAGGTTCGCTCTGCCGATTTATCGAGATCCAACCTAGGTTCACCAATACATTCGAACACAAACTGTCAAACTGGTGTTTATGTTTACGCTAAAGGAAAATGAAAACGTAAAAGACACGGATGGGTATTTGATTTTGTTTGTTTCATTTGTTAAATTTATCAATTTTGTTGCTGTTTTCCACGCAAAAATGGATTATTTTAATTTTGTGCTGTCTTCAAGCTTCTCTGATGGTGAATCGCATTCCGATATCGACATATTTTTCGCTGATTACCTCAGATGGTAGCTCCATAATAAACAAAATGAGGGTTGAAAATTTTGTTGAAAATGTGATTTATAAAATGCAGTGACGAGAAGGTAGCTGCTATTTATTCACTATTACATTGTGTATTCGAACATATACTTTAGGTATAATTGCTCTATCAATGGGAAAATAGCGTACCAGAGTATCTGCCGCTATGAAGTTATTCATACCAAAATGTTCATACCATTATTTTATTCATTATTGCAGTTCTGTGCATAATTTGTTCAAGGTTACGGATTTGAAGAACATAAACATAATGTATTAACCCTGACATTAACCATTTATAAGGCTTTGGCAACTATATTGACATGAACAAATTTATTGTATTTATTTATAAATGATTATTCATAAATATATTCAAATGTTTATTTAGGAACAGTTTTTATACGAATGGAGCATAATTTTTGAGTGGAAGAAGGGTTTTTACTTGTAATTCATTAAAAAACCGACAAAGACATATTTTATCCCATTGATATTTATTATGTTGAATCTCCTGTTTAGATTATGTAGTGAAAAATGATTTGCCTCTCTTGTATATTTGGTTTTTGCAGTTCTGACGAAATCGCAATTTATCCCAAAGGGTCCCCTCTTGGGGGAAAAATAGCAAAAAAAATGCAAAAAGCAAAATAGAATGCTGTTCAACTCTTGTGCGAATTGATTATTTGTTTTAAATTAAAAGTCCCCCAAATCTCAATTGCTTTCATATTTTTTTGTTCTGTTCCATTTCAATGACATAATTGATAATTCAAATCTACTGTAACACAATCACTGTTACCCAAAAAGCCATATAGAATCAGCATAATAGTTTATCGGGAAACACGGATTGGCATAAATTTCACGGCAATCCACATTGCTGTCGTCATTCATCACAAGCTCCTAATCACATTAATTTATTGATGGATTAATAGTCATTTTAGTCATTAAACAATTAACAGAAGAAACATCTGATTTCCCCCATAATTCATAAAACAAGAAAAAAAAGAACACTAATGAATCGACTGCTTTGAGCGTGCTTACAGCGGCACACAAGGAGTTAACTTTCTGAAATCAGTATGGCGAAAGGCATCTAAGGTTCGATTTCTCAAAATTAAGCACTTTAAACGAAAAAAAATATTTGGTATGCGTAGTAGTGGACACCATCCCTCATAACCGGTACCAAATAGTTTTTCATGAAAAGTTCCTAATTTTGAGAAAATCAGCATTAGATGTCTTTCGCCATACAAATTTCTGGCGGTTAACTCTTGCTGGCTATTTTGTGCATATACTATAGCGCCTGGATGTGGCTGCGGCGAGTAGAAAATCAGCCACTGCCAATAATTCATTAATAACAAAATTCAGTATTTAAAATAATATCTGTGTCTGTTTCTGCCAGCTGATAAAAGTGCGAATTGAAAACAAAACAGATGATAGGGATTAAGTTCTCACTAATACCATCGTACTGACTCGATCCCGATTCGTTTTTCGTTCGGTTATTCAGAGTCGGGGTCGGACCTGACCCAGGTTTAAAACCGAAAACGACATCAGTGACTCCGGTTGCCTCTCACTAATACAATCGAACACTGCTGTCATTTCGCGAAAAGCACGTGGTTTTGTTTTGAGCGGGAAAATTCTGCCTATCTTTTACCACGGCGGCTATCTTGACGTTTACCTTCGCAGTCGAGCCTGCGAGAGTAAGACCGCCGCGAGAGTCTAGAAAAAGATAAGCGCGACAATAAAGTGAATGAGGAGACTCACGCGAATCTGATGGAGAGATTTGCACGACTCGAACAAACGGTACTAAAAATGGCAGAGGCATCTCAACAAGCACGAAAGCAAGATGTCTCGAACTCCTCGGCAGATAACTGGGCAAGAGGCAAATCGGTATCCAGGAATGAATCTGGCAACATTCGCTGGGAGCATCTCAAGCCGTTTCCATGAGATGTACCATCGTCCAAGCTGTGGGAAACTTGGAAACGATACTTGGAAACTTTTGAAATTGGCGCGGAGTTCAGCAACGCCAATACACCGGCGGATAGGTGCCGACTACTCTACCTGGCTATAGGTGAAGAGATGCAGGCCATAGTGCGAGCTGCGGAGCTGCGTCCCTCCCTCGATGAGGATGACTGCTACGACAGGTTCGTACAGGGTATTGATAATTACCTGAAATCAATGTCAGACCCTGCTGTGGAGCATGAAGCGTTCCTAAATATGCAGCAACTGGAAGGCGAATCAATCGTCCGGTTCCACGCTCGATTGGTAGAAAAAGTCAGACTGTGTGGGTATAGCCCAGGAGACCAGACGCGTTTCGTGCAACTCCAACTCCTTAAAGGAATGCGAAACCAGGAGCTAGCGCGATATGCGAGACTGTATGGTCACGACACACTGTACGTCGTGCAGGCTGCAACACGTAACGAGGCGTACGAGGCGGGATTACAGCCGGGCAATTCATCCGGACCGGTGGTCGCTTTGACGACGAAGAGACCGTTTAAAAATTTTCGACGACCCAACCCAAGCACGGAATACAAGCCAGGCAGGAACCCGGCATATGGTCGAGACGGAGCGAAGAAGCGCTTTAAACCGAACACTCAAGAACAGTGTAAACAGTGCGGTCGGCCAGCTCACAAGGAATCCGGCATGTGTCCCGCTATTAGCCGCTCATGCAACATATGTAAAAAGCGTGGCCATTTCGCAGCCATGTGTCGCACGAAGCGCATCAACAGCATTGATGAAGTTCAACAAGAACCGCAGGAAGACGCAGCCGTCGACTCCATTAAGCAGAAACATGAGGTATAATCTTGAGTAGTGTTTAAACTTGCTTTGATGGAGCATAATTCAAATAAACTTTACTTGTAAATTCATACGAGTCATTTTTTTTCTTTCATATTGTAGTCCTTACATCTAATCACCTATAAAGACGCGCTCGTAAGCTGCGTTGTAGGTGCCTCGACAATCGAGTTCTTGATTGATTCAGGATCTGATGTCAATGTCATTGGTGGCAGCGATTGGGAACAACTACAACTTTATGGCGAAGAGCGGTGATACTATTGAGCTACTGCAAAACGGCCCAAATCTCACTGTTCATGCATATGCTACTAGCGCACCTATGGTAATCCAACATCGGTTCAGGGCTAAAGTTGAAGCTGTGGGACTCTCTAAGCCTTCTGTATGGGCCGATTTTGTGGTGGTGCCAGAAGGACGTCGTTCATTGCTAGGTAGACGAACGGCAGGAGAAATGAAACTGTTAAAAGTCGGGGCAATCGTGAGCGCGTGTGAATCACCAGCGTCACAATCACAGTTTCCAAAGATGCCCGATGTGAAGGTAAAATTCAGTATTGATAGGTCCATTCCTCCGGTAAGGAACGCTTATTATAACGTCCCTTCGGCGTTTCGAGAAGCTGCTAGAAACAGGCTAAAGGATATGGAAGAGAAAGACATTATTGAAAAAGTATCCTCTGCTCCTGAATGGATTAGCGGAATGTCCGCCGTTGCGAAGGGGAAAGGGGATTTCAGATTAGTCGTTAATATGCGGGCGGCTAATAAAGCCATTAAACGGGAATACTTCCGGTTGCCCCCGATAAACGAGATGAAATCAAAACTCCATGGAGCAAGATTATTTTCTAAGCTAGACCTATCGAATGCCTATTACCACTTGGAGCTGGATAAAGGCTCCAGAGATTTGACAACGTTTTTATCGGAGCATGGAATGTATCGCTTCAAACGGCTAATGTTCGGGGTAAACTGTGCCCCGGAAATCTTTCAGCGAGAAATGACTAGGATCCTGAAAGATTTCCAAAATGTCATCATTTACATCGATGACATTCTGATCTTCGCCGGAACTCTCGATGAATTGAGAAAGACCGTCGCCCAGGTGATGCAAGTATTGAGACAGAACAATTTGACGCTGAACCAAGACAAGTGCGAATTTGATAAAACTTCCGTAACGTTCCTTGGGCATAAATTGGACAAAGAGGGATTCCATATCGACGAAGCAAAAATTAATACGTGAGTTCAGGCAACCAGCAACGGCCTCGGAACTACGCAGTTTCCTTGGTCTGGCCTCTTTTCTAAGTCCCCACATTAAAAACTTCGCTGACTTAACCAGACCTTTGTGGACGGTCGCGGGCAAAAACAGTTGGAATGGGGTCCCTTCAAACTACTGCTTTTGAAGCAATAAAGGAAACAATCGCAAAATGCACCGTAACCCTCGGATATTTTAGCGAAGAGGACAAAACAGTTCTTTATACCGATACGTCGCCTATCGCTCTAGGGGCGGTCCTGGTACAGGTGATCTTTCTTTAAGAATAAAATATATTTGAATTTCTTGACATTCGTTATGTTTTCCAGGTCGATAGCAATGGCACAAATCGTGTAATCAGTTTTGCCTCAAAGGCCCTGACTCCTACGGAAAGACGTTACGCCCAAAATCAACGGGAGGCATTAGCCGCCGTATGGGCTGTCGAGCACTTCGCTTATTTTCTGCTAGGGAGGCACTTTACGTTGCGTGTCGACTCCAAAGGGATATCGTTCATCCTTAGTCGCTCTCGGGAAGACTCAAAAAGAGTTCTCACAAGAGCGGATGGTTGGGCACTGCGCCTGAGTCCCTACAGCTATGATGTAGAGCACGTGAAAGGCAGCGACAATATTGCGGACCCTCCCTCTCGCCTATATACGGGAAGCGATGAGCCATTTGATGAGGAATCTAGTCCGTGGGAGATAGCTAGACTAGAAGCCAATTCTGTAGGGTTCTTGACAGAGGAAGAGATCGGCGATGCTACAGCTCACGACGAAGTACTCACTAGCGTGATAGCGGCTTTAGGTTCAGGTGAATGGCCTGGACAATTGAAGCGGTTCCAACAGGTGGCATCTGATCTCTACGTTTCCAAGGGCTTAGTGGTCAAAAATGGATGCATTGTCATACCAAGTGCCCTACGGGAAAAGACGTTGAAAGTTGCTCATAACGGTCATCCCCTTTCTGCCAAATTCAAAAGCATTCTCAGAGAACGAGTTTGGTGGCCTGGCATGCCCAGTGATGCTGAAAACTGGGTCAAGGCCTGTCGTATCTGTGCTGCTAACGGAAGACCAGAGAGGCCCACGCCTATGCAACGTACACTAGCACCCAAATCTGTATGGGAGGCCATAGCAATTGACTTTAATGGCCCGTACTTGAAATTTGGCGGTATCTATATCTTTGTACTAGTTGACTATAGGTCTAGGTACGTTATTGCTCGTCCGGTGAAGTCGACCAGCTTCGAACACACGAAGGCGATTCTTGATGAAATATTCGAAAGAGAAGGATTTCCACACACCATCAAAAGCGATAATGGACCGCCTTTCAACGGGGTGGAATACAGGACATACTGTTCCAGTCGTGGGATCGTAAACAAATTTTCAACACCCCTGTTCCCACAGCAAAACGGCCTAGCCGAAACATATATGAAACTGGTGAACAAAGCTATGGCCACAGCCGTGAGTACAGGAAGTAACTACAATGAAGAGCTACAGGCCGCAGTCAAGGCTCATAACGCAGCCGCAAACACCGTGACAAAGGGTCCACCGGAGGAGGTAATGCTCGGAAGGAAAATCAGAAGAGGACTACCACTTTTTGATCGCGCTGAGATTCACCATGATGCAGAATTACTCACCCAACGGGACCGGGAAGCCAAACTACAAGGTAAAACACGGGAAGATCGTCGTCGTTCCGCACGAGTATGTCGGATCAAACCTGGCGATGTGGTAATCGTCGAGCGTCAGATGCGTACTAAAGGTGATTCGAGGTTCGACCTAAAACGGTATACGGTACTCGAAGAAAGCAACGGTAGCCTTCTGCTAGTGGATGATCAGGGAACTACGATGAGGCGCCACGTAACACAGACAAAAAGGGTGTACAAATGGTCTGAGGCCCAAAAGGAAACTTTGGATGGAGATACTGTCGATCATGGAAACGGGTCAACTCTGAATAAGCGGCCTAAGCGAGCTGTAAAGACCCCAACGTATCTCGAAAATTATGTTCAAAGGTTAGAACAGTAGTATCTCGTTAAATCACTTTCGAATACATTAAAATCCATTTAATAAAAGCTGAACTTAGAAACTTGAACGTTGTTTTCCTTGCATGCACTTCAAACTGAAATGAAAACTGTTTGTTGGTTGCTAAATACAGTAATAAATACATACATCGAAGCGAATAACCGTCAGTCGGCAATGGTAAACGGGTCATTCTTTCCCTGGCGATATTGGAAGTCCGTGGTCCTTGGTGTAGACATTAACTGAATCGGAAAATTTACCAGATGGTTCTTTGAAACAGTTTGAAAGGAAAATAATAAGAAACGAGAAAAACATCAAAGCATATCAACGCCGATGTCAACTGTCAAAGTGCAACGCTACCACCATGCACCACCTAGCGGCGGGTATGAGAAACTTGCGTACACACATAAAGAAAATTAACCGATACTCAGTAAATGAAATGTTGAGTATAGATAATGGAATCTATAGTCCGGTGGATAAAAATTCAGTTCAACACTCGAAAGCTGTCATGTTAAAATTGCATTGAATACATTTTAGAATTATATGGTCATATTAATTTTGTAGACAATGTAATGAACGTTCTAAATCATGGTATTTGAACTACTCACTTGACCAAAGAAAGTTTTCGTCTTGTGAGCAGAGGGAAGATGTGAGATATAGATGGCATTGTCTTGGACTCGAATAATGCACAGTGAATGATACACAGTATACTGTGAAGTAACAGTAATGTTGGTATCCCTGGACTGAATGCCGACACCAGCTCATGACAACAGGAAGCATTCATACTGCCTCATTTGCGATCGAACATCGGACTGGGTAAGTTGCATATCTAATGTTTGGGGTGATTCCTTCCAGAGAGAGAATCCAAACGGCACACTAGTGACATTCGGCCAAATGGCTTTCGGCCGAATGGGTTTCGGCCAAACTACCCTTCCCCTTTAGAAGGGGTGTACTTCAAGAATTGTTTGAGCGATCATTTTGATCCGCGGCGATTGACTCCGTCGCCGCCGCCGAGAGGGTCTGCGGCGTGTAATTTGACTGGCCAATCTGACAACTTACATCCCTGCCGTAATCTGAAAAAGTAACGTGTACGCCATTTTCCAAAAATGGTGTTCACGAATAGTACTCATCGAGCTCTTTAACAGAAAAATGGAAAACATGTATGTTGTGATTTGGCGCATGCATCTCTTTTCTAGATTACGGTTGATCTAGCCCGTTGTGAGTTTATTTGTTATATAAATGATTGTAAAAAATGTATGTAAAAAAATGTTTGTGGAAAATGTAACAGTTAATCCTCCATCAGTCTGTTTGAAGGGACCATCACAGCAAACCAGAAAATATTGTTTACTATGGAGCTTCCATGAGTCAATATCGAGTCATGGAACATCAACTTATGGATCTTTGACTGCAATATGAAAATATTGTCTTTTATAGACGTTTGAAGATGACTGAAGGTCAGTAAACCGAAACGCGTCACGGAAAGTAATGCTGTTTGTGTTTATTACCACCGAGAAAAGCCAATATAGCGGATAAATTAGATGAAAACCCGCGGTGATTAAATCAAGCAATGTTGTAAATTTGTCCTTCGATGACCGATTGAGCTGAAAATTTAACAGTGAACTACAAGTATGTTAAAATTGACATAAACGAATTATCAAATTTATTGAACAGCTTGTTGGAAAATGACATATGTACTAGGTAAAATTGTTCGAAATAATAGCAGTGCTTATTGTTCATATTTTGGCTAATTTAAATGTCATATTTCACAATTAATATTATTTATATAATCTTCTAGGTATCCTTCATCATCTGCAATCAAGTTAGTAACTGTTCATTCAATTGTTTCCCAGATATTTACAAAACAAAAACTGTTGTTTTACTGCTATTATTCCGAACACCACTGCATGTATCTCGCTGACCATTATAATAGTCATTATCGTTCGAAGATGGAATAGTTGGTAATTAATTTGATAATAAAATTGAAATTAGTTTTAAGTAGCAGCTACAACTAGCTATGTTCGGCTCCTCTACGATGTCCTACGACGCCTGAGTAGAGCAAGGATGAACTCGAGGATGCCGGTGAAAGTCGTGACATGTCAGTTACTCACTGGCCCAACTGACCAGCTAAAACGTTGGTTCGAGCACTTCGAACAACTTCTTCAAGTTTCGACACCCGACCATCCAACAACAACTCGGCATGACCCTCATTACTCGCATCAACTCCAAAGATCCAAACTCCATGTTGTCCGGAGCAAAACCGATCCTTAAATGTCTTATTCCAGGTCGCTCGTTCTTGGGCCGACAATCGCTAGTCTCCCTGCATACCGGCCGCAGGCGCATCTTCCTCGGTTGCACACAGCCAGCGGGGTATACTCTGTAGTCGACATCCTCTTTCAGGTTCTCTGCTAAACATCACATTGGCTGGTCTCTTTTCCAGCATACGTTCTACATGTCCAGTGGGCTTCTGATAGCTGGAAGGGACCAGATAAACGAAAAAAGAAGGTTGTATCCGAGAACCGACCGCCATTTGGACGTTGGATTACGTAAAGTGTATGATATAAAATTTGGAAATTCTGAATACGTTTACTGACCCTGACCTTTGGCTGCTGTGACCGCTATTGAATCCATGATTGCGATGAGTTGCCGCTAAAATAGCATAGACCTCGTCCATGAGAATGCATTTTTGCAGCGTCTCATAAACTTGAATGAAACTTGAATGCTACTGATGCCAACGTCAGTCACTCGATGATTTGCCAACCATCTATAAATTGTTGCGGCGTCTCCCTCTGACGAGCGGTATCAGCGGCAACTTTCTGCCGTCGCCAAGCAATTATGATTTGCACTTTTAAGAAAATTCGTCTCAGCTATGCCTTTCGCGAGTTCCGAAAAGAATCGCTGAAAAGTATCGAGCAGTAAGAAACCAAAACTAGAATTAAGAATTTACTGCTGAAACACGATAGCATCCATACAAATAAAATATCCCCGTGTCTCCCTCCAACAAGCGCTGCTACCGACGCCAAACGATTTTGGTAAGCACTTTGAAGAAAACGCCTTGACCCTGGCTTTGCTCGGGAACACTGGCATATGAGCGAACGGAAGGCGTAGCCAGCGGACGTTAGTGATACCGGCCGCCGAAGGGGTGGGTCTGCATTCCAATCTGGTACTGGAAAGCCGAGGTCCAGCTTTCGTGTCCGACCGGCAGAACGATCGGAACAAAATACCGAACAACCAAATATCATGTCACCGAAATCTGGCAGTGGAAATGCAACAAAAAAAGGCGGCAGTGACGATGGCTGCTACGAGGACGTAGCTGCACCCGAAACGTCCGTTTTCAGGTCTCCAGCCCCGCTTACAGATGAGAAGGATGTTCGTACTGCGCACGCAGAAAATCAGAATTTTGGAAGAAAATTCCACTTCCCTGCTACTGACGCCATCGTCGGCAACTCGATGATTTACCGCTGGAACAAGCTAGACGCCATCCATGTGAATAATTTTTTGCTGTCTCTCCCTCCGAAGAGCGCTTTTACTGCTACCAACTCCAACTTTTTGCCGTCGTCAAGGAGATGTGATTTGCACTTTGAAGAAAATTTATCTCGGCACTTCCTCTTGTATAAAATTGTGTTTCTGAAAAGAACCGATTTTCAATCCATAATGCACCTTTCTAATCTCTCACAGCAACCAATCATCAATCCGAACCTTGCGTTAAAATTTCACTTCACTGCTGCTGCTGTCCGACAGTCACTTGATGATATTCCGCTAAGATGCCACCATTTAGAATACATTTTCAGTACCTCCACTGATGTCCCGGAATCGTACGGTCAACATTCTTAACAACCCGTTGCTCATACATGTGTATAGCACCGGAATTAAATGAAAAAAAAAAAAAAAATGGACGGCGAAAACTCGGAGATGTACCACAATACAGTCCAGTCTACGAGAACCGTAGTCACTATGATCAAAAAGTTATCAGACTACAGTGTTATTATAATTCTGCATCATTATTATTAAGGTACAATGTGGAAGGTAAACTGTTCGAATAATGGTTTGGATATCGTTTTGATTTATGCGGGTAGTCTAAGTAACGAGCACGGTAAATCGATCGAATTTATCACAAAAAAAAATAATGACAGTTGGTCGAAAGACAATGAAAATAAATACTAAGGTATGGAAATCCATATACTGTGTGCGTGCCTTTCGTGTATGGCGAAAAACCTTCCACTACTACATTCGAACGAGTTCCCATAAGAAGCCGTGCAAATATGTACGTCACCATTTGCTGTTTACATTTTCTATCATCCACTAATACACTTGCATTTGGTCTTCTTCCTCACCTTCTATCTATTCTCATTGGTCGAAAGAAAGAAGTTCGGAAGAATAAAATATCGAAAAGACAAAACGTCGAAAGGGACAGAAAGTCAGAAGGACAAAAGGTCGATCAACAATAAGTTGATAACCAGTCAATACCAAATTTTTTAAACAACTTACCCCTAATATGTTTTTACACGGTTGGAATTCTTTAATATCCCAGTAAACCTGATTTTGCACAGCTTTTTAAATACTACCTGGATTTTCTTTAATTTTTCGGGATGTTTTTCATGGGGTTAACTCATAGTTTCATTAACGCTGAAGGTCTTACTTGACTAAAATCCAACCGTGTAAAAAAACTTGGTGTATCTGCTTTTGTAAACAAAGATTCAAACGTCGATTTGACTAATCTGATAACACTCCTACGCTGATGGTTTATCATTTGATAATTTGGTATTGGAGTTAACTTTCTGGAATCAATATGGCGAAAGGCATCCAAGTTTGATGTCTCAGAATTAGACACCATTATCGGAACAATATTTGGAAGGTGTAGTATCGAGTACCTTCCTACACATTTGGTATCAAATAGTTTTTCGTAAAAAGTTCCCAATTTTGAGAAAACCCATGTTAGATGTCGTTCGCCATACATTTTTTTTGCGTTCAACTCATGCTGGCTATAGTATATGCTATAGCGCCTGGATCCTGGCAGCGGCGGGTGGGAAAATAGCTACTGTTGGTAGTTCATTAAACAATATTATGAATATCTGGATAGTTCAATTAGAGATAAAAAAGATTGTTGGTTTAAGAAATTTATAAAATTTGTATTGTGTGAGATTGATACTCTTCGTTTCAGTTTCTCGTCTAATTAGATTTTTTGTTCCTTTTCGACCTTTTGTTCTTTTCGACTTTTTATCTCTTTCGACCTTTTGTCCCGTTCGACGTTTTGTTCTTTCGACCTTTTGTACCTGCCGGCTTTAAGTCCTTTTCGACCATTTGTCCCTTCGACCTTCTGTCTTTCGACCTTTCATCATTCGATCTTTTGTTCCATCGACCTTTTGTCCCTAACCCAAGTCGATTAGATGTGAGATTATTTGCAGATCCTCCGTAGACTGCGTGGTTGGTGACTTGCAGCTATGGCCTGAGCGAAATAGATGTTAATTTTTATGTAGAGGAAGTGGTTCAGTTTTGGGCACAGTTCGGTTCGGGCAGTGGGTATCCTAGCATATCTTCTGATGGAAACAGATGCTGTCATTATGACAACTGTCATTTGTTAACCTTACAACATGATGTTTTGTACTTTATTTTCTGCTTTGTACTAGGCTAAGTGTACCGGTTTTTGCCACCTAACTGCCTAATTTGGCCAACTCTGAAAAATGCACATTTTCCAATATCTATCGATCGGTTTCAACAATGAATAAGTACATATAAGGGATATATTTCCTGTTAGAGCTAATAAAACCCTGAAAAATTGTTTTATTTTCAGAGTTATGCGCGAAACTGGCCAAATTAGGAACTTGGCAAAAACTGGTACAGTTACCCTATGAGCATATCAATTATTTTGACGTGAAAATCATTACGGAAGCTTGTTTTGGCCTTTCCGACGGGGAGTTTGGTCTCATTGTTTGTTATTGAAAATCGGACTAATCAGACATTGCTTTCCGAAGCTATTTAAATATCATTGTTTTGTTTATTGGAAGACTAAGCGCGATTTTCTGTATATAAATGAATGCAATAAATGTAAATAATTGAACATACAATCCCGAAATCAAGCTGATTTATCTGCTAGTAGAAAAGTTCTTCGAATAGCTTTCCATCGCATTTGGATACAAATGACGGTATAACATAATGTGACCAGCAAGACGCCTATCTGGATTGCGTCACTGGCTTGAAAGTGGATTCTCCAAAAGTGCATTTCGCATAGGCCCTAAAAAAATTGGAAAAATATTTGTAAGGCTGTTTGAATTGTAATTATTTTGTAAAACGAAGTTGAAAAATGCAGCGTCCCGCGAAACGCGTCTGGTCACATTAGTATAGCGGACGTCTGGTCACATTAATATAACACCAAAGTTATAGACAGAATACAAAAGGGTGCCCATAACCGATCCTCTTTCCCTATTGTTCGTGGCCTAAAAGCATGTTATTATTAATGGAACAGATGTTCTTTATATCGTCGACCTGCATGGGCATCATTATACTTAGTGGAAAAAGTTACTTGGAGCATTATTTTTCTTTATAACTATACTATTGAAAGTTTTATCATATTCCGCAGAAACTTCGTCACTTATGTTCCCCAAAATGAATTACTAACTTATGTTTTCTTGAATTCGTGTGGATATGAGTCAATTATACAAAAAGCGTGAAGGGAGCACTCAATTTCAAACATACTAATCGACTGTACTGTTCTTTACCTGATCAGATCATAGTCAAACATATTTCACTCAGTAATGTTTCGGTTATCCTTTGTTCTTTTGTTTTTCGTCCCCGAGATTTGCAGCGACCAAAAATCGATGAACTGCACCATTCCGCCGTTGAGCTACCCAAATCAGGGTCCAATTCCGGATGGGAGCTGTGATCTAAATGAAACCTACAAATGGAGCTTACAGGAAATCTACTTTCCTGAGGATATAACAAAAGCCGCAAATCCATCAGATTCTGGAGATTGGCTGCGACTCATGCAGTACCATCGCCATCAAAATCAGTCCAGCTGTATTCAATTCATTATGACAATTTCCATGGTCGAAAAATGGTCCCATATGCACCTGATGTGCGACAAATGGCGTGTGCTGACAATGTTCCTAAGCAGCAATGCGGCTCGCGATAATAGGAAGGTACCGCGGCTCATCCCAGTGCATGAGTGCACTCCTTTCGCAGGATACGTCGTTCGAACAGACATGAAAAGTATGCTCTTCAATAATAGTATCTATCGACCCAGTGTAATGGTTCATCTCGCTATGTGGTATGTTGGTGGGGACATGTTGAGTTCTGGCGATGATTTGGAAACCTTGCACTGCAATTGCACGGGGTGGATCAATTACGTGCGCCGGTTATGGGTATGTTGGAACAAACATTATGACCATGAAGTACAAATACAAGAACTGCAAGTGCCACCAATGATTAGAGGAGATCAGAGGAGTAAACTTAACAGAACTGCGAGTGTGATTTTTGTGGTTATTATCTGTGTACTTATTATACTGATCTGTTGGTAAAAGGGTTTTTTTTCGCAATGTTCTTGTGGGTGCATACATCTTTTAAAAGTAAAATCTTAAGACCACAGAACAGTGAACCACAGAACAGTGAACCACATAAATGGAAACTACTATTGAAATAAAAATTGTGGGTGCATACATCTTTTAAAAGTAAAATCTTAAGACCACAGAACAGTGAACCACAGAACAGTGAACCACATAAATGGAAA